>NW_027646346.1:0-119000 GCF_951394435.1 Stenella coeruleoalba | reverse complement strand
TTTCCTGCAATTCTGCCCTGCTTTCAAGTCCTCTTGGCAGCCTTACTTCAGTATATTTTTGGATGATAGCTGTCATTTATAACTCTACAGGTTTGTGAATTACAGTGCCCCTGAGCTCCTTTCTTCAACTCGCTTTCTTGTGACCTGGCTGCAACACCGCAGGATGGCTTCAGGCCCTAATCTGGTTCCGGCATGGCACGCTGAGCCTTTGGTTATTTCCTCTTCCTGGTGGGAAATGAGAGTTAAATTTGCCCGTCCAGACACCTCCAGCTAGTCTCTCATTGGTTCTCCCTATTCCTGTTCATCTTCCGCAGAAATTGCAAACTGGGCCAAACAGGAGGTTAAAGGCGCTGATTCTCCAAGTGGGGAGAGTGTTAGTAAAGCGTCTGGAATGTTGCACCCGAGTACCGGGGGAGGAAAACTGAGACATATTTGAACACGTCTCCCGTTTACTCGGTTGATCATACTCTGGGTTCCACATGCATGTTTTAGCCGAAGGAAGAATACCTTAAACCTGGAGGGATGAGACCCGTGGAATGGGTACCATGCAATATGACTTCAAAGGGTCTTCATTTGCTCACCGAACCTCTCCAATCCTATCACTGCTGCGTTTATGCCCCTGTACACACGCTTGATTCTCTTTTGGAGACATAGCAATCCATAGGTTTTAAGATACTTACTAGTCAGGTATATTCTTACGCGTTTAATATGCGGTGTTGAGTCCATTTCGTTGAGCAAGGAGTAGCTCTTGTCTATTCCATATTTGGCTTAAGGAACTTTATCTGTGCTCATTTCAATCTCTGGTTTTATGCAGCACCCCAACTCACCTTTCCCCGTAAGCAAGCATAAGTTGGTTTTCTAAATTTGAGACCCTGTTCTGTTTTGGAATTCAGTTCCTGTGTAGCCAAGTTTACATTCCGTGTATTAGTGATATCTTATGATGTTTCTTTTTCTGTGTGACTTATTTCAGTTAGAATCATCGTACCTGAATCCACTCATTATGCTGCTACGGGCCTGATGACATAGATTTCATTGCTGAGTGATACTGCATTGTACGTAAGTACCACAAGTTCTTTATCCATTTTTCACTTTCTGTGATATTGAACTTGTACGGTAAACGAGGTTCTTGTAAACAGAGGCGTCCCAAACTTTGGGGTGGCTGTGTCTTTTTGATTTTAATTTCCCTAAACTATAGGACCATAAGTGGAAGTGCCCTAGGCTCTGTTGCTTTGTTTTTTAGATGTTTCAGGAAACACCATACACTTCTCCGGAGTGTCTGTTGGCAATTTACATCCCGCCCATCAGCATAACAAGGCTCCCAGTTCTCCATGGCCTGTCCTGCCTTTCTGGATTTTACACTTTTTTCAGATGGCCCTTTTGACCGGGGGAAGTGAGACTTCATTGTAGTGCAGATTTCCTTTGCAAGCTTGCTTGGTTGGCCAAAAAGGGCGTATGCGTTTTTTCCTGAATATATTCAGGAAAAAACGCATACGCCCTTTTTGGCCAAGTGCATCATGGTGGACGTTCTGCCTCTTTTCCTATGCTTTCAATGCAATTCCAGTCTACCTCCTGAAATCGGTTTCCTGCAATTCTGCCCCGCTTTCAAGTCCTCTTGGCAGCCTTACTTTAGTATATTTTTGGACGATAGCTGTCATTTATAACTCTGCAGGTTTGTGAATTACAGTGCCCCTGAGCTCCTTTCTTCAACTCGCTTTCTTGTGACCTGGCCGCAACACCGCAGGATGGCTTCAGGCCCTAATCTGGTTCTGGCACGGCATGCTGAGCCTTTGGTTAATTCCTCTTCCTGGTGGGAAATGAGAGTTAAATTTGCCCGTCCAGACACCTCCAGCTAGTCTCTCATTGGTTCTCGCTATTCCTGTTCATCTTCCGCAGAAATTGCAAACTGGGCCAAACAGGAGGTTAAAGGGACTGACTCTCCAAGTCGGGAGAGTGTTAGTAAAGCGTCTGGAATGTTGCACCCGAGTACCAGGGGAGGAAACCTGAGACATATTTGAAAACGTCTCCCGTTCACACGGTTGATCATACTCTGGGTTCCACATGCATGTTTTAGCTGAAGGAAGAATACCTTAAACCTGGAGAGTTCAGACCCGTGTAATGGGTACCATGCAATATGACTTCAAAGGGTCTTCATTTGCTCACCGAACCTCTCCAATCCTATCACTGCTGCGTTTATGCCCCTGTACACATGCTTGATTCTCTTTTGGAGACATAGCAATCCATACGTTTTAAGATAATTACTAATCAGGTACATTCTTAGGCGTTTAATATGCGGTGTTGAGTCCATTTCATTGAGCAAGGAGTAGCTCTTGTCTATTCCATGTTTGGCTTAAGGAACTTTATCTGTGCTCATTTCAAACTCTGGTTTTATGCAGCACCCCAACTCACCTTTCCCCTTAAACAAGCATAAGTTGGTTTTCTAAATTTGAGACCCTGTTCTGTTTTGGAATTCAGTTCCTCTGTAGCCAAGTTTACATTCCGTGTGTTAGTGATATCTTATGATGTTTCTTTTTCTGTGTGACTTATTTCAGTTAGAATCATCGTACCTGAATCCACTCATTATGCTGCTACGGGCCTGATGACATAGATTTCATTGCTGAGTGATACTGCATTGTACGTAAGTACCACAAGTTCTTTATCCATTTTTCACTTTCTGTGATATTGAACTTGTACGGTAAACGAGGTTCTTGTAAACAGAGGCGTCCCAAACTTTGGGGTGGCTGTGTCTTTTTGATTTTAATTTCCCTAAGCTATAGGACCATAATTGGAAGTGCCCTAGGCTCTGTTGCTTTGTTTTTTAGATGTTTCAGGAAACACCATACACTTCTCCGGAGTGTCTGTTGGCAATTTACATCCCGCCCATCAGCATAACAAGGCTCCCAGTTCTCCATGGCCTGTCCTGCCTTTCTGGATTTTACACTTTTTTCAGATGGCCCTTTTGACCGGGGGGAAGTGAGACTTCATTGCAGTGCAGATTTCCTTTGCAAGCTTGCTTGGTTGGCCAAAAAGGGCGTATGCGTTTTTTCCTGAATATATTCAGGAAAAAACGCATACGCCCTTTTTGGCCAAGTGCATCATGGTGGACGTTCTGCGTCTTTTCCTATGCTTTCAATGCAATTCCAGTCTACCGCCTGAAATCGGTTTCCTGCAATTCTGCCCCGCTTTCAAGTCCTCTTGGCAGCCTTACTTCAGTATATTTTTGGACGATAGCTGTCATTTATAACTCTGCAGGTTTGTGAATTACAGTGCCCCTGAGCTCCTTTCTTCAACTCGCTTTCTTGTGACCTGGCCGCAACACCGCAGGATGGCTTCAGGCCCTAATCTGGTTCCGGCATGGCATGCTGAGCCTTTGGTTAATTCCTCTTCCTGGTGGGAAATGAGAGTTAAATTTGCCCGTCCAGACACCTCCAGCTAGTCTCTCATTGGTTCTCGCTATTCCTGTTCATCTTCCGCAGAAATTGCAAACTGGGCCAAAGAGGAGGTTAAAGGGACTGACTCTCCAAGTCGGGAGAGTGTTAGTAAAGCGTCTGGAATGTTGCACCCGAGTACCAGGGTACGAAAACTGAGACATATTTGAACACGTCTCCCGATCACATGGTTGATCATACTCTAGGTTCCACATGCATGTTTTAGCTGAAGTATGGGTAGTTGAAACCCGTGTAATGGGTACCATGCAATATGACTTCAAAGGGTCTTCATTTGCTCACCGAACCTCTCCAATCCTATCACTGCTGCGTTTATGCCCCTGTACACATGCTTGATTCTCTTTCGGAGACATAGCAATCCATAGGTTTTAAGATACTTACTAGTCAGGTACATTCTTAGGAGTTTAATATGCGGTGTTGAGTCCATTTCATTGAGCAAGGAGTAGCTCTTGTCTATTCCATATTTGGCTTAAGGAACTTTATCTGTGCTCATTTCAATCTCTGGTTTTATGCAGCACCCCAACTCACCTTTACCCTTAAGCAAGCATAAGTTGGTTTTCTCAATTTGAGACCCTGTTCTGTTCTGTAATTCAGTTCCTGTGTAGCCAAGTTTACATTCCGTGTATTACTGATATCTCATGATGTTTCTTTTTCTGTGTGACTTATTTCAGTTAGAATCATCATACCTGAATCCACTCATTGTGCTGCTACTGGCCTGATGACATAGATTTCATTGCTGAGTGATATTGCTTTGTAAGTAAATACCACAACTTCTTTATCCATTTTTCACTTTCTGCGATGTTGATCTTGTACTGTAAATGAGGTTCTTGTAAACGGAGGCGTCCCAAACTTTGGGGTGGCTGTGTCTTTTTGATTTTAATTTCCCTAAGCTATAGGACCATAAGTGGAAGTGCCCTAGGCTCTGTTGCTTTGTTTTTTAGATGTTTCAGGAAACACCATACACTTCTCCCCAGTGTCTGTTGCCAATTTACATCCCGCCCATCAGCATAACAAGGATCCCAGTTCTCCACGGCCTGTCCTGCCTTTCTGGATTTTACACTTTTTTCAGATGGCCCTTTTGACCGAGGGGAAATGAGACTTCATTGTAGTGCAGATTTCCTTTGCAAGCTTGCTTGGTTGGCCAAAAAGTGCGTATGCGTTTTTTCCTGAATATATTCAGGAAAAAACGCATACGCCCTTTTTGGCCAAGTGCATCATGGTGGTCGTTCTGCCTCTTTTCCTATGCTTTCAATGCAATTCCAGTCTACCTCCTGAAATCGGTTTCCTGCAATTCTGCCCCGCTTTCAAGTCCTCTTGGCAGCCTTACTTCAGTATATTTTTGGACGATAGCTGTCATTTATAACTCTGCAGGTTTGTGAATTACAGTGCCCCTGAGCTCCTTTCTTCAACTCGCTTTCTTTTGAGCTGGCCGCAACACCACAGGATGGCTTCAGGCCCTAATCTGGTTCCAGCACGGCACGCTGAGCCTTTGGTTATTTCCTCTTCCTGGTGGGAAATGAGAGTTAAATTTGCCCGTCCAGACACCTCCAGCTAGTCTCTCATTGGTTCTCCCTATTCCTGTTCATCTTCCGCAGATATTGCAAACTGGGCCAAACAGGTGGTTAAAGGCGCTGACTCTCCAAGTGGGGAGAGTGTTAGTAAAGCGTCTGGAATGTTGCATCCGAGTACCAGGGGAGGAAAACTGAGACATATTTGAACACGTCTCCCATTCACACGGTTGATCATACTCTGGGTTCCACATGCATGTTTTAGCTGAAGGAAGAATACCTTAAACCTGGAGAGTTGAGACCCTTGGAATGGGTACCATGCAATATGACTTCAAAGGGTCTTCATTTGCTCACCGAACCTCTCCAATCCTATCACTGCTGCGTTTATGCCCCTGTACACACGCTTGATTCTCTTTTGGAGACATAGCAATCCATAGGTTTTAAGATACTTACTAGTCAGGTACATACTTCGGCATTTAATATGAGGTCTTGAGTCTATTTCGTTGAGCAAGGAGTAGCTCTTGTCTATTCCATATTTGGCTTAAGGAACTTTATCTGTGTTCATTTCAATCTCTGGTTTTATGCAGCACCCCAACTCACCTTTCCCCTTAAGCAAGCATAAGTTGGTTTTCTAAATTTGAGACCCTGTTCTGTTTTGGAATTCAGTTCCTGTGTAGCCAAGTTTACATTCCGTGTATTAGTGATATCTTATGATGTTTCTTTTTCTGTGTGACTTATTTCAGTTAGAATCATCGTACCTGAATCCACTCATTATGCTGCTACGTGCCTGATGACATAGATTTCATTGCTGAGTGATATTGCTTTGTAAGTAAATACCAAGTGATACTGCATTATACGTAAGTACCACAAGTTCTTTATCCATTTTTCACTTTCTGTGATATTGAACTTGTACTGTAAACGAGGTTCTTGTAAACAGAGGCGTTCCAAACTTTGGGGTGGCTGTGTCTTTTTGATTTTAATTTCCCTAAGCTATAGGACCATAAGTGGAAGTGCCCTAGGCTCTGTTGCTTTGTTTTTTAGATGTTTCAGGAAACATCATACACTTCTCCCCAGTGTCTGTTGGCAATTTACATCCCGCCCATCAGCATAACAAGGCTCCCAGTTCTCCATGGCCTGTCCTGCCTTTCTGGATTTTACACTTTTTTCAGATGGCCCTTTTGACCGGGGGAAGTGAGACTTCATTGTAGTTCAGATTTCCTTTGCAAGCTTGCTTGGTTGGCCAAAAAGGGCGTATGCGTTTTTTCCTGAATATATTCAGGAAAAAACGCATACGCCCTTTTTGGCCAAGTGCATCATGGTGGACGTTCTGCCTCTTTTCCTATGCTTTCAATGCAATTCCAGTCTACCTCCTGAAATCGGTTTCCTCAATTCTGCCCCGCTTTCAAGTCCTCTTGGCAGCCTTACTTCAGTATATTTTTGGACGATAGCTGTCATTTATAACTCTGCAGGTTTGTGAATTACAGTGCCCCTGAGCTCCTTTCTTCAACTCGCTTTCTTTTGAGCTGGCCGCAACACCGCAGGATGGCTTCAGGCCCTAATCTGGTTCCGGCACGGCACGCTGAGCCTTTGGTTATTTCCTCTTCCTGGTGGGAAATGAGAGTTAAATTTCCCCGTCCAGACACCTCCAGCTAGTCTCTCATTGGTTCTCCCTATTCCTGTTCATCTTCCGCAGAAATTGCAAACTGGGCCAAACAGGTGGTTAAAGGCACTGACTCTCCAAGTGGGGAGAGTGTTAGTAAAGCGTCTGGAATGCTGCATCCGAGTACCAGGGGAGGAAAACTGAGACATATTTGAACACGTCTCCCGTTCACACGGTTGATCATACTCTGGGTTCCACATGCATGTTTTAGCTGAAGGAAGAATACCTTAAACCTGGAGAGTTGAGACCCGTGGAATGGGTACCATGCAATATGACTTCAAAGGGTCTTCATTTGCTCACCGAACCTCTCCAATCCTATCACTGCTGCGTTTATGCCCCTGTGAACACGCTTGATTCTCTTTTGGAGACACAGCAATCCATAGGTTTTAAGATACTTACTAGTCAGGTACATTCTTAGGCGTTTAATATGGGGTGTTGAGTCCATTTCGTTGAGCAAGGAGTAGCTCTTGTCTATTCCATATTTGGCTTAAGGAACTTTATCTGTGCTCATTTCAATCTCTGGTTTTATGCAGCACCCCAACTCACCTTTCCCCTTAAGCAAGCATCAGTTGGTTTTCTAAATTTGAGACCCTGTTCTGTTTTGGAATTCAGTTCCTGTGTAGCCAAGTTTACATTCTGTGTACTAGTGATATCTTATGATGTTTCTTTTTCTGTGTAACTTATTTCAGTTAGAATCATCGTACCTGAATCCACTCATTATGCTGCTACGGGCCTGATGACATAGATTTCATTGGTGAGTGATCCTGCATTGTACGTAAGTACCACAAGTTCTTTATCCATTTTTCACTTTCTGTGATATTGAACTTGTACGGTAAACGAGGTTCTTGTAAACAGAGGCGTCCCAAACATTGGGGTGGCTGTGTCTTTTTGATTTTAATTTCCCTAAGCTATAGGACCATAAATGGAAGTGCCCTAGGCTCTGTTGCTTTGTTTTTTAGATGTTTCAGGAAACACCATACACTTCTCCCGAGTGTCTGTTGGCAATTTACATCCCGCCCATCAGCATAACAAGGCTCCCAGATCTCCATGGCCTGTCCTGCCTTTCTGGATTTTAGACATTTTTCAGATGGCCCTTTTGACCGGGGGTAAGTGAGACTTCATTGTAGTGCAGATTTCCTTTGCAAGCTTGCTTGGTTGGCCAAAAAGTGCGTATGCGTTTTTTCCTGAATATATTCAGGAAAAAACGCATACGCCCTTTTTCGCCAATGCGTCATTGTGGACGTTCTGCCTCTTTTCCTATGCTTTCAATGCAATTCCAGTCTACCTCCTGAAATCGGTTTCCTGCAATTCTGCCCCGCTTTCAAGTCCTCTTGGCAGCCTTACTTCAGTCTATTTTTGGACGATAGCTGTCATTTATAACTCTGCAGGTTTGTGAATTACAGTGTCCCTGAGCTCCTTTCTTCAACTCGCTTTCTTTTGAGCTGGCCGCAGCACCGCAGGATGGCTTCAGGCCCTAATCTGGTTCCGGCACGGCACGCTGAGCCTTTGGTTAATTCCTCTTCCTGGTGGGAAATGAGAGTTAAATTTGCCCGTCCAGACACCTCCAGCTAGTCTCTCATTGGTTCTCACTATTCCTGTTCATCTTCCGCAGAAATTGCAAACTGGGCCAAACAGGAGGTTAAAGGGACTGACTCTCCAAGTGGGGAGAGTGTTAGTAAAGCGTCTGGAATGTTGCACCCGAGTACCAGGGTACGAAAACTGAGACATATTTGAACACGTCTCCCGTTCACACGGTTGATCATACTCTGGGTTCCACATGCATGTTTTAGCTGAAGGAAGAATACCTTAAACCTGGAGAGTTGAGACCCGTGTAATGGGTACCATGCAATATGACTTCAAAGGGTCTTCATTTGCTCACCGAACCTCTCCAATCCTATCACTGCTGCGTGTATGCCCCTGTACACACGCTTGATTCTCTTTTGGAGACATAGCAATCCATAGGTTTTAAGATACTTACTAGTCAGGTACATTCTTAGGCGTTTAATATGGGGTGTTGAGTCCATTTCGTTGAGCAAGGAGTAGCTCTTGTCTATTCCATATTTGGCTTAAGGAAATTTATCTGTGCTCATTTCAATCTCTGGTTTTATGCAGCACCCCAACTCACCTTTCGCGTTAAGCAAGCATAAGTTGGTTTTCTAAATTTGGGACCCTTATCTGTTTTGGAATTCAGTTCCTGTGTAGCCAAGTTTACATTCCGTGTATTAGTGATATCTTATGATGTTTCTTTTTCTGTGTGACTTATTTCAGTTAGAATCATCATACCTGAATCCACTCATTGTGCTGCTAAGGGCCTGATGACATAGATTTCATTGCTGAGTGATATGGCTTTGTAAGTACATACCACAACTTCTTTATCCATTTTTCACTTTCTGCGATGTTGAACTTGTACTGTAAACGAGGTTCTTGTAAACAGAGGCGTCCCAAACTTTGGGGTGTCTGTGTCTTTTTGATTTTAATTTCCCTAAGCTATAGGACCATAAGTGGAAGTGCCCTAGGCTCTGTTGCTTTGTGTTTTAGATGTTTCAGGAAACACCATACACTTCTCCGGAGTGTCTGTTGGCAATTTACATCCCGCCCATCAGCATAACAAGGCTCCCAGTTCTCCATGGCCTGTCCTGCCTTTCTGGATTTTACACTTTTTTCAGATGGCCCTTTTGACCGGGGGGAAGTGAGACTTCATTGTAGTGCAGATTTCCTTTGCAAGTTTGCTTGGTTGGCCAAAAACGGTGTATGCGTTTTTTCCTGAATATATTCAGGAAAAAACGCATACGCCCTTTTTGGCCAAGTGCATCATTGTGGAATTTCTGCCTCTTTTCCTATGCTTTCAATGCAATTCCAGTCTACCTCCTGAAATCGGTTTCCTGCAATTCTGCCCCGCTTTCAAGTCCTCTTGGCAGCCTTACTTCAGTATATTTTTGGACGATAGCTGTCATTTATAACTCTGCAGGTTTGTGAATTACAGTGCCCCTGAGCTCCTTTCTTCAACTCGCTTTCTTGTGACCTGGCCGCAACACCGCAGGATGGCTTCAGGCCCTAATCTGGTTCTGGCATGGCACGCTGAGCCTTTGGTTAATTCCTCTTCCTGGTGGGAAATGAGAGTTAAATTTGCCCGTCCAGACACCTCCAGCTAGTCTCTCATTGGTTCTCGCTATTCCTGTTCATCTTCCGCAGAAATTGCAAACTGGGCCAAACAGGAGGTTAAAGGGACTGACTCTCCAAGTCGGGAGAGTGTTAGTAAAGCGTCTGGAATGTTGCACCCGAGTTCCAGGGTACAAAAACTGAGACATATTTGAACACGTCTCCCGATCACATGGTTGATCATACTCTAGGTTCCACATGCATGTTTTAGCTGAAGGAAGAATACCTTAAACCTGGAGAGTTCAGACCCGTGTAATGGGTACCATGCAATATGACTTCAAAGGGTCTTCATTTGCTCACCGAACCTCTCCAATCCTATCACTGCTGCGTTTATGCCCCTGTACACACACTTGATTCTCTTTTGGAGACATAGCAATCCATAGGTTTTAAGATACTTACTAGTCAGGTACATTCTTAGGCGTTTAATATGGGGTGTTGAGTCCATTTCGTTGAGCAAGGAGTAGCTCTTGTCTATTCCATATTTGGCTTAAGGAACTTTATCTGTGCTCATTTCAATCTCTGGTTTTATGCAGCACCCCAACTCACCTTTCCCCTTAAGCAAGCATCAGTTGGTTTTCTAAATTTGAGACCCTGTTCTGTTTTGGAATTCAGTTCCTGTGTAGCCAAGTTTACATTCCGTGTACTAGTGATATCTTATGATGTTTCTTTTTCTGTGTAACTTATTTCAGTTAGAATCATCGTACCTGAATCCACTCATTATGCTGCTACGGGCCTGATGACATAGATTTCATTGGTGAGTGATCCTGCATTGTACGTAAGTACCACAAGTTCTTTATCCATTTTTCACTTTCTGTGATATTGAACTTGTACGGTAAACGAGGTTCTTGTAAACAGAGGCGTCCCAAACATTGGGGTGGCTGTGTCTTTTTGATTTTAATTTCCCTAAGCTATAGGACCATAAATGGAAGTGCCCTAGGCTCTGTTGCTTTGTTTTTTAGATGTTTCAGGAAACACCATACACTTCTCCCGAGTGTCTGTTGGCAATTTACATCCCGCCCATCAGCATAACAAGGCTCCCAGATCTCCATGGCCTGTCCTGCCTTTCTGGATTTTAGACATTTTTCAGATGGCCCTTTTGACCGGGGGTAAGTGAGACTTCATTGTAGTGCAGATTTCCTTTGCAAGCTTGCTTGGTTGGCCAAAAAGGGCGTATGCGTTTTTTCCTGAATATATTCAGGAAAAAACGCATACGCCCTTTTTCGCCAATGCGTCATTGTGGACGTTCTGCCTCTTTTCCTATGCTTTCAATGCAATTCCAGTCTACCTCCTGAAATCGGTTTCCTGCAATTCTGCCCCGCTTTCAAGTCCTCTTGGCAGCCTTACTTCATTATATTTTTGGACGATAGCTGTCATTTATAACTCTGCAGGTTTGTGAATTACAGTGTCCCTGAGCTCCTTTCTTCAACTCGCTTTCTTTTGAGCTGGCCGCAGCACCGCAGGATGGCTTCAGGCCCTAATCTGGTTCCGGCACGGCACGCTGAGCCTTTGGTTAATTCCTCTTCCTGGTGGGAAATGAGAGTTAAATTTGCCCGTCCAGACACCTCCAGCTAGTCTCTCATTGGTTCTCACTATTCCTGTTCATCTTCCGCAGAAATTGCAAACTGGGCCAAACAGGAGGTTAAAGGGACTGACTCTCCAAGTGGGGAGAGTGTTAGTAAAGCGTCTGGAATGTTGCACCCGAGTACCAGGGTACGAAAACTGAGACATATTTGAACACGTCTCCCGTTCACACGGTTGATCATACTCTGGGTTCCACATGCATGTTTTAGCTGAAGGAAGAATACCTTAAACCTGGAGAGTTGAGACCCGTGTAATGGGTACCATGCAATATGACTTCAAAGGGTCTTCATTTGCTCACCGAACCTCTCCAATCCTATCACTGCTGCGTGTATGCCCCTGTACACACGCTTGATTCTCTTTTGGAGACATAGCAATCCATAGGTTTTAAGATACTTACTAGTCAGGTACATTCTTAGGCGTTTAATATGGGGTGTTGAGTCAATTTCGTTGAGCAAGGAGTAGCTCTTGTCTATTCCATATTTGGCTTAAGGAACTTTATCTGTGCTCATTTCAATCTCTGGTTTTATGCAGCACCCCAACTCACCTTTCCCCTTAAGCAAGCATCAGTTGGTTTTCTAAATTTGAGACCCTGTTCTGTTTTGGAATTCAGTTCCTGTGTAGCCAAGTTTACATTCCGTGTACTAGTGATATCTTATGATGTTTCTTTTTCTGTGTAACTTATTTCAGTTAGAATCATCGTACCTGAATCCACTCATTTTGCTGCTACGGGCCTGATGACATAGATTTCATTGCTGAGTGATACTGCATTGTACGTAAGTACCACAAGTTCTTTATCCATTTTTCACTTTCTGTGATATTGAACTTGTACGGTAAACGAGGTTCTTGTAAACAGAGGCGTCCCAAACATTGGGGTGGCTGTGTCTTTTTGATTTTAATTTCCCTAAGCTATAGGACCATAAGTGGAAGTGCCCTAGGCTCTGTTGCTTTGTTTTTTAGATGTTTCAGGAAACACCATACACTTTTCCCGAGTGTCTGTTGGCAATTTACATCCCGCCCATCAGCATAACAAGGCTCCCAGATCTCCATGGCCTGTCCTGCCTTTCTGGATTTTACACTTTTTTCAGATGGCCCTTTTGACCGGGGGGAAGTGAGACTTCATTGTAGTGCAGATTTCCTTTGCAAGTTTGCTTGGTTGGCCAAAAAGGGCGTATGCGTTTTTTCCTGAATATATTCAGGAAAAAACGCATACGCCCTTTTTGGCCAAGTGCATCATTGTGGACGTTCTGCCTCTTTTCCTATGCTTTCAATGCAATTCCAGTCTACCTCCTGAAATCGGTTTCCTGCAATTCTGCCCCGCTTTCAAGTCCTCTTGGCAGCCTTACTTCAGTCTATTTTTGGACGATAGCTGTCATTTATAACTCTGCAGGTTTGTGAATTACAGTGCCCCTGAGCTCCTTTCTTCAACTCGCTTTCTTTTGAGCTGGCCGCAACACCGCAGGATGGCTTCAGGCCCTAATCTGGTTCCGGCACGGCACGCTGAGCCTTTGGTTAATTCCTCTTCCTGGTGGGAAATGAGAGTTAAATTTGCCCGTCCAGACACCTCCAGCTAGTCTCTCATTGGTTCTCCCTATTCCTGTTCATCTTCCGCAGAAATTGCAAACTGGGCCAAACAGGAGGTTAAAGGCGCTGACTCTCCAAGTGGGGAGAGTGTTAGTAAAGCGTCTGGAATGTTGCACCCGAGTACCAGGGGAGGAAAACTGAGACATATTTGAACACGTCTCCCGTTCACACGGTTGATCATACTCTGGGTTCCACATGCATGTTTTAGCTGAAGGAAGAATACCTTAAACCTGGGTAGTTGAAACCCGTGGAATGGGTACCATGCAATATGACTTCAAAGGGTCTTCATTTGCTCACTGAACCTCTCCAATCCTATCACTGCTGCGTATATGCCCCTGTACACACGCTTGATTCTCTTTTGGAGACATAGCAATCCATAGGTTTTAAGATACTTACTAGTCAGGTACATTCTTAGGCGTTTAATATGGGGTGTTGAGTCCATTTTGTTGAGCAAGGAGTAGCTCTTGTCTATTCCATATTTGGCTTAAGGAACTTTATCTGTGTTCATTTCAATCTCTGGTTTTATGCAGCACCCCAACTCACCTTTCCCCTTAAGCAAGCATAAGTTGGGTTTCTCAATTTGAGACCCTGTTCTGTTCTGTAATTCAGTTCCTGTGTAGCCAAGTTTACATTCCGTGTATTAGTGATATCTTATGATGTTTCTTTTTCTGTGTGACTTATTTCAGTTAGAATCATCATACCTGAATCCACTCATTCTGCTGCTAAGGGCCTGATGACATAGATTTCATTGCTGAGTGATATTGTTTTGTAAGTAAATACCACAACTTCTTTATCCATTTTTCACTTTCTGCGATGTTGAACTTGTACTGTAAACGAGGTTCTTGTAAACAGAGGCGTCCCAAACTTTGGGGTGGCTGTGTCTTTTTGATTTTAATTTCCCTAAGCTATAGGACCATAAGTGGAAGTGCCCTAGGCTCTGTTGCTTTGTTTTTTAGATGTTTCAGGAAACACCATACACTTCTCCCGAGTGTCTGTTGGCAATTTACATCCCGCCCATCAGCATAACAAGGCTCCCAGTTCTCCATGGCCTGTCCTGCCTTTCTGGATTTTACACTTTTTTCAGATGGCCCTTTTGACCGGGGGGAAGTGAGACTTCATTGTAGTGCAGATTTCCTTTGCAAGTTTGCTTGGTTGGCCAAAAAGGGCGTATGCGTTTTTTCCTGAATATATTCAGGAAAAAACGCATACGCCCTTTTTGGCCAAGTGCATCATTGTGGACGTTCTGCCTCTTTTCCTATGCTTTCAATGCAATTCCAGTCTACCTCCTGAAATCGGTTTCCTGCAATTCTGCCCCGCTTTCAAGTCCTCTTGGCAGCCTTACTTCAGTCTATTTTTGGACGATAGCTGTCATTTATAACTCTGCAGGTTTGTGAATTACAGTGCCCCTGAGCACCTTTCTTCAACTCGCTTTCTTTTGAGCTGGCCGCAACACCGCAGGATGGCTTCAGGCCCTAATCTGGTTCCGGCATGGCACGCTGAGCCTTTGGTTATTTCCTCTTCCTGGTGGGAAATGAGAGTTAAATTTGCCCGTCCAGATACCTCCAGCTAGACTCTCATTGGTTCTCCCTATTCCTGTTCACCTTCCGCAGAAATTGCAAACTGGGCCAAACATGAGGTTAAAGGCACTGACTCTCCAAGTGGGGAGAGTGTTAGTAAAGCGTCTGGAATGTTGCACCCGAGTACCAGGGGAGGAAAACTGAGACATATTTGAACACGTCTCCCGTTCACACGGTTGATCATACTCTGGGTTCCACATGCATGTTTTAGCTGAAGGAAGAATACCTTAAACCTGGGTAGTTGAAACCCGTGGAATGGGTACCATGCAATATGACTTCAAAGGGTCTTCATTTGCTCACCGAACCTCTCCAATCCTATCACTGCTGCGTTTATGCCCCTGTACACACGCTTGATTCTCTTTTGGAGACATAGCAATCCATAGGTTTTAAGATACTTACTAGTCAGGTACATTCTTAGGCGTTTAATATGGGGTGTTGAGTCCATTTTGTTGAGCAAGGAGTAGCTCTTGTCTATTCCATATTTGGCTTAAGGAACTTTATCTGTGTTCATTTCAATCTCTGGTTTTATGCAGCACCCCAACTCACCTTTCCCCTTAAGCAAGCATAAGTTGGGTTTCTAAATTTGAGACCCTGTTCTGTTTTGGAATTCAGTTCCTGTGTAGCCAAGTTTACATTCCGTGTATTAGTGATATCTTATGATGTTTCTTTTTCTGTGTGACTTATTTCAGTTAGAATCATCATACCTGAATCCACTCATTATGCTTCTACGGGCCTGATGACATAGATTTCATTGCTGAGTGATACTGCATTGTACGTAAGTACCACAAGTTCTTTATCCATTTTTCACTTTCTGTGATATTGAACTTGTACGGTAAACAAGGTTCTTGTAAACAGAGGCGTCCCAAACTTTGGGGTGGCTGTGTCTTTTTGATTTTAATTTCCCTAAGCTATAGGACCATAAGTGGAAGTGCCCTAGGCTCTGTTGCTTTGTGTTTTAGATGTTTCAGGAAACACCATACACTTCTTCTGAGTGTCTGTTGGCAATTTACATCCCGCCCATCAGCATAACAAGGCTCCCAGTTCTCCATGGCCTGTCCTGCCTTTCTGGATTTTACACTTTTTTCAGATGGCCCTTTTGACCGGGGGGAAGTGAGACTTCATTGTAGTGCAGATTTCCTTTGCAAGTTTGCTTGGTTGGCCAAAAAGGGCGTATGCGTTTTTTCCTGAATATATTCAGGAAAAAACGCATACACCCTTTTTGGCCAAGTGCATCATTGTGGACGTTCTGCCTCTTTTCCTATGCTTTCAATGCAATTCCAGTCTACCTCCTGAAATCGGTTTCCTGCAATTCTGCCCCGCTTTCAAGTCCTCTTGGCAGCCTTACTTCAGTATATTTTTGGACGATAGCTGTCATTTATAACTCTGCAGGTTTGTGAATTACAGTGCCCCTGAGCTCCTTTCTTCAACTCGCTTTCTTGTGACCTGGCCGCAACACCGCAGGATGGCTTCAGGCCCTAATCTGGTTCCGGCACGGCACGCTGAGCCTTTGGTTATTTCCTCTTCCTGGTGGGAAATGAGAGTTAAATTTCCCCGTCCAGACACCTCCAGCTAGTCTCTCATTGGTTCTCACTATTCCTGTTCATCTTCCGCAGAAATTGCAAACTGGGCCAAACAGGAGGTTAAAGGGACTGACTCTCCAAGTCGGGAGAGTGTTAGTAAAGCGTCTGGAATTTTGCACCCGAGTACCGGGGGAGGAAAACTGAGACATATTTGAACACGTCTCCCGATCACATGGTTGATCATACTCTAGGTTCCACATGCATGTTTTAGCTGAAGGAAGAATACCTTAAACAAGGGTCGTTGAAACCCGTGGAATGGGTACCATGTAATATGACTTCAAAGGGTCTTCATTTGCTCACCGAACCTCTCCAATCCTATCACTGCTGCGTTTATGTCCCTGTACACATGCGTGATTCTCTTTCGGAGACATAGCAATCCATAGGTTTTAAGATACTTACTAGTCAGGTACATTCTTAGGCGTTTAATATGCGGTGTTGAGTCCATTTCGTTGAGCAAGGAGTAGCTCTTGTCTATTCCATATTTGGCTTAAGGAACTTTATCTGTGCTCATTTCAATCTCTGGTTTTATGCAGCACCCCAACTCACCTTTCCCCTTAAGCAAGCATTAGTTGGTTTTCTAAATTTGAGACCCTTTTCTGTTTTGGAATTCAGTTCCTGTGTAGCCAAGTTTACATTCCGTGTATTAGTGATATCTTATGATGTTTCTTTTTCTGTGTGACTTATTTCAGTTAGAATCATCGTACCTGAATCCACTCATTATGCTGCTACGGGCCTGATGACATAGATTTCATTGCTGAGTGATACTGCATTGTACGTAAGTACCACAAGTTCTTTATCCATTTTTCACTTTCTGTGATATTGAACTTGTACGGTAAACGAGGTTCTTGTAAACAGAGGCGTCCCAAACTTTGGGGTGGCTGTGTCTTTTTTATTTTAATTTCCCTAAGCTATAGGACCATAAGTGGAAGTGCCCTAGGCTCTGTTGCTTTGTTTTTTAGATGTTTCAGGAAACACCATACACTTCTCCGGAGTGTCTGTTGGCAATTTACATCCCGCCCATCAGCATAACAAGGCTCCCAGTTCTCCATGGCCTGTCCTGCCTTTCTGGATTTTACACTTTTTTCAGATGGCCCTTTTGACCGGGGGGAAGTGAGACTTCATTGTAGTGCAGATTTCCTTTGCAAGTTTGCTTGGTTGGCCAAAAACGGCGTATGCGTTTTTTCCTGAATATATTCAGGAAAAAACGCATACGCCCTTTTTGGCCAAGTGCATCATTGTGGAATTTCTGCCTCTTTTCCTATGCTTTCAATGCAATTCCAGTCTACCTCCTGAAATCGGTTTCCTGCAATTCTGCCCCGCTTTCAAGTCCTCTTGGCAGCCTTACTTCAGTATATTTTTGGACGATAGCTGTCATTTATAACTCTGCAGGTTTGTGAATTACAGTGCCCCTGAGCTCCTTTCTTCAACTCGCTTTCTTGTGACCTGGCCGCAACACCGCAGGATGGCTTCAGGCCCTAATCTGGTTCTGGCATGGCACGCTGAGCCTTTGGTTAATTCCTCTTCCTGGTGGGAAATGAGAGTTAAATTTGCCCGTCCAGACACCTCCAGCTAGTCTCTCATTGGTTCTCGCTATTCCTGTTCATCTTCCGCAGAAATTGCAAACTGGGCCAAACAGGAGGTTAAAGGGACTGACTCTCCAAGTCGGGAGAGTGTTAGTAAAGCGTCTGGAATGTTGCACCCGAGTTCCAGGGTACAAAAACTGAGACATATTTGAACACGTCTCCCGATCACATGGTTGATCATACTCTAGGTTCCACATGCATGTTTTAGCTGAAGGAAGAATACCTTAAACCTGGAGAGTTCAGACCCGTGTAATGGGTACCATGCAATATGACTTCAAAGGGTCTTCATTTGCTCACCGAACCTCTCCAATCCTATCACTGCTGCGTTTATGCCCCTGTACACACACTTGATTCTCTTTTGGAGACATAGCAATCCATAGGTTTTAAGATACTTACTAGTCAGGTACATTCTTAGGCGTTTAATATGGGGTGTTGAGTCCATTTCGTTGAGCAAGGAGTAGCTCTTGTCTATTCCATATTTGGCTTAAGGAACTTTATCTGTGCTCATATCAATCTCTGGTTTTATGCAGCACCCCAACTCACCTTTCCCCTTAAGCAAGCATCAGTTGGTTTTCTAAATTTGAGACCCTGTTCTGTTTTGGAATTCAGTTCCTGTGTAGCCAAGTTTACATTCCGTGTACTAGTGATATCTTATGATGTTTCTTTTTCTGTGTAACTTATTTCAGTTAGAATCATCGTACCTGAATCCACTCATTATGCTGCTACGGGCCTGATGACATAGATTTCATTGGTGAGTGATCCTGCATTGTACGTAAGTACCACAAGTTCTTTATCCATTTTTCACTTTCTGTGATATTGAACTTGTATGGTAAACGAGGTTCTTGTAAACAGAGGCGTCCCAAACATTGGGGTGGCTGTGTCTTTTTGATTTTAATTTCCCTAAGCTATAGGACCATAAATGGAAGTGCCCTAGGCTCTGTTGCTTTGTTTTTTAGATGTTTCAGGAAACACCATACACTTCTCCCGAGTGTCTGTTGGCAATTTACATCCCGCCCATCAGCATAACAAGGCTCCCAGATCTCCATGGCCTGTCCTGCCTTTCTGGATTTTAGACATTTTTCAGATGGCCCTTTTGACCGGGGGTAAGTGAGACTTCATTGTAGTGCAGATTTCCTTTGCAAGCTTGCTTGGTTGGCCAAAAAGTGCATATGCGTTTTTTCCTGAATATATTCAGGAAAAAACGCATACGCCCTTTTTCGCCAAGTGCGTCATTGTGGACGTTCTGCCTCTTTTCCTATGCTTTCAATGCAATTCCAGTCTACCTCCTGAAATCGGTTTCCTGCAATTCTGCCCCGCTTTCAAGTCCTCTTGGCAGCCTTACTTCAGTCTATTTTTGGACGATAGCTGTCATTTATAACTCTGCAGGTTTGTGAATTACAGTGTCCCTGAGCTCCTTTCTTCAACTCGCTTTCTTTTGAGCTGGCCGCAGCACCGCAGGATGGCTTCAGGCCCTAATCTGGTTCCGGCACGGCACGCTGAGCCTTTGGTTAATTCCTCTTCCTGGTGGGAAATGAGAGTTAAATTTGCCCGTCCAGACACCTCCAGCTAGTCTCTCATTGGTTCTCCCTATTCCTGTTCATCTTCCGCAGAAATTGCAAACTGGGCCAAACAGGAGGTTAAAGGCGCTGACTCTCCAAGTGGGGAGAGTGTTAGTAAAGCGTCTGGAATGTTGCACCCGAGTACCAGGGGAGGAAAACTGAGACATATTTGAACACGTCTCCCGTTCACACGGTTGATCATACTCTGGGTTCCACATGCATGTTTTAGCTGAAGGAAGAATACCTTAAACCTGGAGAGTTGAGACCCGTGTAATGGGTACCATGCAATATGACTTCAAAGGGTCTTCATTTGCTCACCGAACCTCTCCAATCCTATCACTGCTGCGTGTATGCCCCTGTACACACGCTTGATTCTCTTTTGGAGACATAGCAATCCATAGGTTTTAAGATACTTACTAGTCAGGTACATTCTTAGGCGTTTAATATGGGGTGTTGAGTCAATTTCGTTGAGCAAGGAGTAGCTCTTGTCTATTCCATATTTGGCTTAAGGAACTTTATCTGTGCTCATTTCAATCTCTGGTTTTATGCAGCACCCCAACTCACCTTTCCCCTTAAGCAAGCATCAGTTGGTTTTCTAAATTTGAGACCCTGTTCTGTTTTGGAATTCAGTTCCTGTGTAGACAAGTTTACATTCCGTGTACTAGTGATATCTTATGATGTTTCTTTTTCTGTGTAACTTATTTCAGTTAGAATCATCGTACCTGAATCCACTCATTATGCTGCTACGGGCCTGATGACATAGATTTCATTGGTGAGTGATCCTGCATTGTACGTAAGTACCACAAGTTCTTTATCCATTTTTCACTTTCTGTGATATTGAACTTGTACGGTAAACGAGGTTCTTGTAAACAGAGGCGTCCCAAACATTGGGGTGGCTGTGTCTTTTTGATTTTAATTTCCCTAAGCTATAGGACCATAAGTGGAAGTGCCCTAGGCTCTGTTGCTTTGTTTTTTAGATGTTTCAGGAAACACCATACACTTCTCCCGAGTGTCTGTTGGCAATTTACATCCCGCCCATCAGCATAACAAGGCTCCCAGATCTCCATGGCCTGTCCTGACTTTCTGGATTTTAGACATTTTTCAGATGGCCCTTTTGACCGGGGGTAAGTGAGACTTCATTGTAGTGCAGATTTCCTTTGCAAGCTTGCTTGGTTGGCCAAAAAGTGCGTATGCGTTTTTTCCTGAATATATTCAGGAAAAAACGCATACGCCCTTTTTGGCCAAGTGCGTCATTGTGGACGTTCTGCCTCTTTTCCTATGCTTTCAATGCAATTCCAGTCTACCTCCTGAAATCGGTTTCCTGCAATTCTGCCCCGCTTTCAAGGCCTCTTGGCAGCCTTACTTCAGTATATTTTTGGACGATAGCTGTCATTTATAACTCTGCAGGTTTGTGAATTACAGTGTCCCTGAGCTCCTTTCTTCAACTCGCTTTCTTTTGAGCTGGCCGCAACACCGCAGGATGGCTTCAGGCCCTAATCTGGTTCCGGCACGGCACGCTGAGCCTTTGGTTAATTCCTCTTCCTGGTGGGAAATGAGAGTTAAATTTGCCCGTCCAGACACCTCCAGCTAGTCTCTCATTGGTTCTCCCTATTCCTGTTCATCTTCCGCAGAAATTGCAAACTGGGCCAAACAGGAGGTTAAAGGCGCTGACTCTCCAAGTGGGGAGAGTGTTAGTAAAGCGTCTGGAATGTTGCACCCGAGTACCAGGGGAGGAAAACTGAGACATATTTGAACACGTCTCCCGTTCACACGGTTGATCATACTCTGGGTTCCACATGCATGTTTTAGCTGAAGGAAGAATACCTTAAACCTGGGTAGTTGAAACCCGTGGAATGGGTACCATGCAATATGACTTCAAAGGGTCTTCATTTGCTCACCGAACCTCTCCAATCCTATCACTGCTGCGTTTATGCCCCTGTACACACGCTTGATTCTCTTTTGGAGACATAGCAATCCATAGGTTTTAAGATACTTACTAGTCAGGTACATTCTTAGGCGTTTAATATGGGGTGTTGAGTCCATTTTGTTGAGCAAGGAGTAGCTCTTGTCTATTCCATATTTGGCTTAAGGAACTTTATCTGTGTTCATTTCAATCTCTGGTTTTATGCAGCACCCCAACTCACCTTTCCCCTTAAGCAAGCATAAGTTGGGTTTCTCAATTTGAGACCCTGTTCTGTTCTGTAATTCAGTTCCTGTGTAGCCAAGTTTACATTCCGTGTATTAGTGATATCTTATGATGTTTCTTTTTCTGTGTGACTTATTTCAGTTAGAATCATCATACCTGAATCCACTCATTGTGCTGCTAAGGGCCTGATGACATAGATTTCATTGCTGAGTGATATTGTTTTGTAAGTAAATACCACAACTTCTTTATCCATTTTTCACTTTCTGCGATGTTGAACTTGTACTGTAAACGAGGTTCTTGTAAACAGAGGCGTCCCAAACTTTGGGGTGGCTGTGTCTTTTTGATTTTAATTTCCCTAAGCTATAGGACCATAAGTGGAAGTGCCCTAGGCTCTGTTGCTTTGTTTTTTAGATGTTTCAGGAAACACCATACACTTTTCCCGAGTGTCTGTTGGCAATTTACATCCCGCCCATCAGCATAACAAGGCTCCCAGTTCTCCATGGCCTGTCCTGCCTTTCTGGATTTTACACTTTTTTCAGATGGCCCTTTTGACCGGGGGGAAGTGAGACTTCATTGTAGTGCAGATTTCCTTTGCAAGCTTGCTTGGTTGGCCAAAAAGTGCGTATGCGTTTTTTCCTGAATATATTCAGGAAAAAACGCATACGCCCTTTTTGGCCAAGTGCGTCATTGTGGACGTTCTGCCTCTTTTCCTATGCTTTCAATGCAATTCCAGTCTACCTCCTGAAATCGGTTTCCTGCAATTCTGCCCCGCTTTCAAGGCCTCTTGGCAGCCTTACTTCAGTATATTTTTGGACGATAGCTGTCATTTATAACTCTGCAGGTTTGTGAATTACAGTGTCCCTGAGCTCCTTTCTTCAACTCGCTTTCTTTTGAGCTGGCCGCAGCACCGCAGGATGGCTTCAGGCCCTAATCTGGTTCCGGCACGGCACGCTGAGCCTTTGGTTAATTCCTCTTCCTGGTGGGAAATGAGAGTTAAATTTGCCCGTCCAGACACCTCCAGCTAGTCTCTCATTGGTTCTCCCTATTCCTGTTCATCTTCCGCAGAAATTGCAAACTGGGCCAAACAGGAGGTTAAAGGCGCTGACTCTCCAAGTGGGGAGAGTGTTAGTAAAGCGTCTGGAATGTTGCACCCGAGTACCAGGGGAGGAAAACTGAGACATATTTGAACACGTCTCCCGTTCACACGGTTGATCATACTCTGGGTTCCACATGCATGTTTTAGCTGAAGGAAGAATACCTTAAACCTGGGTAGTTGAAACCCGTGGAATGGGTACCATGCAATATGACTTCAAAGGGTCTTCATTTGCTCACCGAACCTCTCCAATCCTATCACTGCTGCGTTTATGCCCCTGTACACACGCTTGATTCTCTTTTGGAGACATAGCAATCCATAGGTTTTAAGATACTTACTAGTCAGGTACATTCTTAGGCGTTTAATATGGGGTGTTGAGTCCATTTTGTTGAGCAAGGAGTAGCTCTTGTCTATTCCATATTTGGCTTAAGGAACTTTATCTGTGTTCATTTCAATCTCTGGTTTTATGCAGCACCCCAACTCACCTTTCCCCTTAAGCAAGCATAAGTTGGGTTTCTCAATTTGAGACCCTGTTCTGTTCTGTAATTCAGTTCCTGTGTAGCCAAGTTTACATTCCGTGTATTAGTGATATCTTATGATGTTTCTTTTTCTGTGTGACTTATTTCAGTTAGAATCATCATACCTGAATCCACTCATTGTGCTGCTAAGGGCCTGATGACATAGATTTCATTGCTGAGTGATATTGTTTTGTAAGTAAATACCACAACTTCTTTATCCATTTTTCACTTTCTGCGATGTTGAACTTGTACTGTAAACGAGGTTCTTGTAAACAGAGGCGTCCCAAACTTTGGGGTGGCTGTGTCTTTTTGATTTTAATTTCCCTAAGCTATAGGACCATAAGTGGAAGTGCCCTAGGCTCTGTTGCTTTGTTTTTTAGATGTTTCAGGAAACACCATACACTTTTCCCGAGTGTCTGTTGGCAATTTACATCCCGCCCATCAGCATAACAAGGCTCCCAGTTCTCCATGGCCTGTCCTGCCTTTCTGGATTTTACACTTTTTTCAGATGGCCCTTTTGACCGGGGGGAAGTGAGACTTCATTGTAGTGCAGATTTCCTTTGCAAGTTTGCTTGGTTGGCCAAAAAGGGCGTATGCGTTTTTTCCTGAATATATTCAGGAAAAAACGCATACGCCCTTTTTGGCCAAGTGCATCATTGTGGACGTTCTGCCTCTTTTCCTATGCTTTCAATGCAATTCCAGTCTACCTCCTGAAATCGGTTTCCTGCAATTCTGCCCCGCTTTCAAGTCCTCTTGGCAGCCTTACTTCAATCTATTTTTGGACGATAGCTGTCATTTATAACTCTGCAGGTTTGTGAATTACAGTGCCCCTGAGCTCCTTTCTTCAACTCGCTTTCTTTTGAGCTGGCCGCAACACCGCAGGATGGCTTCAGGCCCTAATCTGGTTCCGGCACGGCACGCTGAGCCTTTGGTTATTTCCTCTTCCTGGTGGGAAATGAGAGTTAAATTTGCCCGTCCAGATACCTCCAGCTAGACTCTCATTGGTTCTCCCTATTCCTGTTCATCTTCCGCAGAAATTGCAAACTGGGCCAAACAGGAGGTTAAAGGCACTGACTCTCCAAGTGGGGAGAGTGTTAGTAAAGCGTCTGGAATGTTGCACCCGAGTACCAGGGGAGGAAAACTGAGACATATTTGAACACGTCTCCCGTTCACACGGTTGATCATACTCTGGGTTCCACATGCATGTTTTAGCTGAAGGAAGAATACCTTAAACCTGGGTAGTTGAAACCCGTGGAATGGGTACCATGCAATATGACTTCAAAGGGTCTTCATTTGCTCACCGAACCTCTCCAATCCTATCACTGCTGCGTATATGCCCCTGTACACACGCTTGATTCTCTTTTGGAGACATAGCAATCCATAGGTTTTAAGATACTTACTAGTCAGGTACATTCTTAGGCGTTTAATATGGGGTGTTGAGTCCATTTTGTTGAGCAAGGAGTAGCTCTTGTCTATTCCATATTTGGCTTAAGGAACTTTATCTGTGTTCATTTCAATCTCTGGTTTTATGCAGCACCCCAACTCACCTTTCCCCTTAAGCAAGCATAAGTTGGGTTTCTCAATTTGAGACCCTGTTCTGTTCTGTAATTCAGTTCCTGTGTAGCCAAGTTTACATTCCGTGTATTAGTGATATCTTATGATGTTTCTTTTTCTGTGTGACTTATTTCAGTTAGAATCATCATACCTGAATCCACTCATTGTGCTGCTAAGGGCCTGATGACATAGATTTCATTGCTGAGTGATATTGTTTTGTAAGTAAATACCACAACTTCTTTATCCATTTTTCACTTTCTGCGATGTTGAACTTGTACTGTAAACGAGGTTCTTGTAAACAGAGGCGTCCCAAACTTTGGGGTGGCTGTGTCTTTTTGATTTTAATTTCCCTAAGCTATAGGACCATAAGTGGAAGTGCCCTAGGCTCTGTTGCTTTGTTTTTTAGATGTTTCAGGAAACACCATACACTTTTCCCGAGTGTCTGTTGGCAATTTACATCCCGCCCATCAGCATAACAAGGCTCCCAGTTCTCCATGGCCTGTCCTGCCTTTCTGGATTTTACACTTTTTTCAGATGGCCCTTTTGACCGGGGGGAAGTGAGACTTCATTGTAGTGCAGATTTCCTTTGCAAGTTTGCTTGGTTGGCCAAAAAGGGCGTATGCGTTTTTTCCTGAATATATTCAGGAAAAAACGCATACGCCCTTTTTGGCCAAGTGCATCATTGTGGACGTTCTGCCTCTTTTCCTATGCTTTCAATGCAATTCCAGTCTACCTCCTGAAATCGGTTTCCTGCAATTCTGCCCCGCTTTCAAGTCCTCTTGGCAGCCTTACTTCAGTCTATTTTTGGACGATAGCTGTCATTTATAACTCTGCAGGTTTGTGAATTACAGTGCCCCTGAGCACCTTTCTTCAACTCGCTTTCTTTTGAGCTGGCCGCAACACCGCAGGATGGCTTCAGGCCCTAATCTGGTTCCGGCACGGCACGCTGAGCCTTTGGTTAATTCCTCTTCCTGGTGGGAAATGAGAGTTAAATTTGCCCGTCCAGATACCTCCAGCTAGACTCTCATTGGTTCTCCCTATTCCTGTTCATCTTCCGCAGAAATTGCAAACTGGGCCAAACATGAGGTTAAAGGCACTGACTCTCCAAGTGGGGAGAGTGTTAGTAAAGCGTCTGGAATGTTGCACCCGAGTACCAGGGGAGGAAAACTGAGACATATTTGAACACGTCTGCCGATCACATGGTTGATCATACTCTGGGTTCCACATGCATGTTTTAGCTGAAGGAAGAATACCTTAAACCTGGGTAGTTGAAACCCGTGGAATGGGTACCATGCTATATGACTTCAAAGGGTCTTCATTTGCTCACCGAACCTCTCCAATCCTATCACTGCTGCGTTTATGCCCCTGTACACACGCTTGATTCTCTTTTGGAGACATAGCAATCCATAGGTTTTAAGATACTTACTAGTCAGGTACATTCTTAGGCGTTTAATATGGGGTGTTGAGTCCATTTTGTTGAGCAAGGAGTAGCTCTTGTCTATTCCATATTTGGCTTAAGGAACTTTATCTGTGTTCATTTCAATCTCTGGTTTTATGCAGCACCCCAACTCACCTTTCCCCTTAAGCAAGCATAAGTTGGGTTTCTAAATTTGAGACCCTGTTCTGTTTTGGAATTCAGTTCCTGTGTAGCCAAGTTTACATTCCGTGTATTAGTGATATCTTATGATGTTTCTTTTTCTGTGTGACTTATTTCAGTTAGAATCATCATACCTGAATCCACTCATTATGCTGCTACGGGCCTGATGACATAGATTTCATTGCTGAGTGATACTGCATTGTACGTAAGTACCACAAGTTCTTTATCCATTTTTCACTTTCTGTGATATTGAACTTGTACGGTAAACAAGGTTCTTGTAAACAGAGGCGTCCCAAACTTTGGGGTGGCTGTGTCTTTTTGATTTTAATTTCCCTAAGCTATAGGACCATAAGTGGAAGTGCCCTAGGCTCTGTTGCTTTGTGTTTTAGATGTTTCAGGAAACACCATACACTTCTTCTGAGTGTCTGTTGGCAATTTACATCCCGCCCATCAGCATAACAAGGCTCCCAGTTCTCCATGGCCTGTCCTGCCTTTCTGGATTTTACACTTTTTTCAGATGGCCCTTTTGACCGGGGGGAAGTGAGACTTCATTGTAGTGCAGATTTCCTTTGCAAGTTTGCTTGGTTGGCCAAAAAGGGCGTATGCGTTTTTTCCTGAATATATTCAGGAAAAAACGCATACGCCCTTTTTGGCCAAGTGCATCATTGTGGACGTTCTGCCTCTTTTCCTATGCTTTCAATGCAATTCCAGTCTACCTCCTGAAATCGGTTTCCTGCAATTCTGCCCCGCTTTCAAGTCCTCTTGGCAGCCTTACTTCAGTATATTTTTGGACGATAGCTGTCATTTATAACTCTGCAGGTTTGTGAATTACAGTGCCCCTGAGCTCCTTTCTTCAACTCGCTTTCTTTTGAGCTGGCCGCAACACCGCAGGATGGCTTCAGGCCCTAATCTGGTTCCGGCACGGCACGCTGAGCCTTTGGTTATTTCCTCTTCCTGGTGGGAAATGAGAGTTAAATTTGCCCGTCCAGACACCTCCAGCTAGTCTCTCATTGGTTCTCCCTATTCCTGTTTATCTTCCGCAGAAATTGCAAACTGGGCCAAACAGGAGGTTAAAGGCGCTGACTCTCCAAGTGGGGAGAGTGTTAATAAAGCGTCTGGAATGTTGCACCCGAGTACCAGGGGAGGAAACCTGAGACATATTTGAACACGTCTCCCGTTCACACGGTTGATCATACTCTGGGTTCCACATGCATGTTTTAGCTGAAGGAAGAATACCTTAAACCTGGAGAGTTGGGACAAGTGGAATGGGTACCATGCAATATGACTTCAAAGGGTCTTCATTTGCTCACCGAACCTCTCCAATCCTATCACTGCTGCGTGTATGCCCCTGTACACACGCTTGATTCTCTTTTGGAGACATAGCAATCCATAGGTTTTAAGATACTTACTAGTCAGGTACATTCTTAGGCGTTTAATATGCGGTGTTCAGTCCATTTCGTTGAGCAAGGAGTAGCTCTTGTTTATTCCATATTTGGCTTAAGGAACTTTATCTGTGCTCATTTCTATCTCTGGTTTTATGCAGCACCCCAACTCCCCTTTACCCTTAAGCAAGCATAAGTTGGTTTTCTAAATTTGAGACCCTCTTCTGTTCTGTATTTCAGTTCCTGTGTAGCCAAGTTTACATTCCGTGTATTACTGATATCTTATGATGTTTCTTTTTCTGTGTGAGTTATTTCAGTTAGAATCATCATACCTGAATCCACTCATTATGCTGCTACGGGCCTGATGACATAGATTTCATTGCTGAGTGATATTGCTTTGTAAGTAAATACCACAAGTTCTTTATCCATTTTTCACTTTCTGCGATGTTGAACTTGTACTGTAAACGAGGTTCTTGTAAACAGAGGCGTCCCAAACTTTGGGGTGGCTGTGTCTTTTTGATTTTAATTTCCCTAAGCTATAGGACCATAAGTGGAAGTGCCCTAGGCTCTGTTGCTTTGTTTTTTAGATGTTTCAGGAAACACCATACACTTCTCCCGAGTGTCTGTTGGCAATTTACTTCCCGACCATCAGCATAACAAGGCTCCCAGTTCTCCATGGCCTGTCCTGCCTTTCTGGATTTTACACTTTTTTCAGATGGCCCTTTTGACCGGGGGGAAGTGAGACTTCATTGTAGTGCAGATTTCCTTTGCAAGTTTGCTTGGTTGGCCAAAAAGTGCGTATGCGTTTTTTCCTGAATATATTCAGGAAAAAATGCATACGCCCTATTTGGCCAAGTGCATCATTGTGGACGTTCTGCCTCTTTTCCTATGCTTTCAATGCAATTCCAGTCTACCTCCTGAAATCGGTTTCCTGCAATTCTGCCCCGCTTTCAAGTCCTCTTGGCAGCCTTACTTCATTATATTTTTGGACGATAGCTGTCATTTATAACTCTGCAGGTTTGTGAATTACAGTGCCCCTGAGCTCCTTTCTTCAACTCGCTTTATTTTGAGCTGGCTACAACACCGCAGGATGGCTTCAGACCCTAATCTGTTTCCGGCCCGGCACGCTGAGCCTTTGGTTATTTTCTCTTCCTGGTGGGAAATGAGAGTTAAATTTGCCCGTCCAGACACCTCCAGGTAGTCTCTCATTGGTTCTCCCTATTCCTGTTCATTTTCCGCAGAAATTGCAAACTGGGCCAAACAGGAGGTTAAAGGCGCTGACTCTCCAAGTGCGGAGAGTGTTAGTAAAGCATCTGGAATGTTGCACCCGAGTACCAGGGGTGGAAAACTGAGACATATTTGAACACGACTCCCGTTCACATGGTTGATCATACTCTGGGTTCCACATGCATGTTTTAGCTGAAGGAAGAATACCTTAAACCTGGAGAGTTGAGACCCGTGGAATCGGTACCATGCAATATGACTTCAAAGGGTCTTCATTTGCTCACCGAACCTCTCCAATCCTATCACTGCTGCATTTATGCCCCTGTACACATGCTTGATTCTCTTTTGGAGACATAGCAATCCATAGGTTTTAAGATACTTACTAGTCAGGTACATTCTTAGGCGTTTAATATGGGGTGTTGAGTCCATTTCGTTGAGCAAGGAGTAGCTCTTGTCTATTCCATATTTGGCTTAAGGAACTTTGTCTGTGCTCATTTCAATCTCTGGTTTTATGCAGCACCCCAACTCTCCTTTCCCCTTAAGCAAGCATAAGTTTGTTTTCTAAATTTGACACCTTGTTCTGTTTTGGAATTCAGTTCCTGTGTAGCCAAGTTTACATTCCGTGTTAGTGATATCTTATGATGTTTCTTTTTCTGTGTGAGTTATTTCAGTTAGAATCATTGTACCTGAATCCACTCATTATGCTGCTATGGGCCTGATGACATAGGTTTCATTGCTGAGTGATACTGCATTGTACGTGAGTTCCACAACTTCTTTATCCATTTTTCACTTTCTGTGATATTGAACTTGTACGGTAAACGAGGTTCTTGTAAACAGAGGCGTCCCAAACTTTGGGGTGGCTGTGTCTTTTTTATTTTAATTTCCCTAAGCTATAGGACCATAAGTGGAAGTGCCCTAGGCTCTGTTGCTTTGTTTTTTAGATGTTTCAGGAAACCCCATACACTTCTCCGGAGTGTCTGTTGGCAATTTACATCCTGCCCATCAGCATAAGAAGGCTCCCAGTTCTCCATGGCCTGTCATGCCTTTATGGATTTTACACTTTTTTCAGATGGCCCTTTTGACCAGGTGGAAGTGAGACTTCATTGTAGTGCAGATTTCCTTTGCAAGCTTGCTTGTTTGGCCAAAAAGTGCGTATGCGTTTTTTCCTGAATATATTCAGGAAAAAACGCATACGCCCTTTTTGGCCAAGTGCATCATTGTCGAGGTTCTGACTCTCTTCATATGTTTTTAATGCAATTCCAGTCTACCTCCTGAAATCGGTTTCCTGCAATTCTGCCTTGCTTTCAATGTCTCTTCATAGCCTTACCTCAATATATTTTTTGAAAATAGTTGGCCTTTATAACTCTGCAGGTTTTTCAATTGCAGTGGCCCTTAGCCCCACTTTTCAGCTCTTATTTTTGTGGTCTTGCCCCATAACCACAGGATTCCTTGAAGCCCTATTTTTCTTCTGGGGCACCTTGCTGTGCCTTTGGTTAATTCTTCTTACTGATGTGACATTAGAGTGACATGTGCCCATTGACACCGCTACAGCTAGTTTCTCACTGGTTCCCCCTATCCCATTCATCCCCTGCACTAACTGCAGACTGTGCAATACCAGAACTTAAAGGCATTGACTCCATGTGGGGATGTTGTTAGTAAAGCAGCTGGAATGTCGATCCGGAGCCCCAGGAGAGGAAAAATGAGGTGCGTTTTAGAAACCTTTCCCGATCATATGGTATACCAGTCGCTGGGTTTCCCAAGCATGGTTTAGCTGTAGGAAGATTCCCTTCAACCTGGAGTGTTGGGACCCTTGGACTGAGTAGCATGAAGTATTGCATTAAACTTTCGGCAGTTGCTCACCAAAGCTCACCAATCCTCTCAGCCCAAAGTGTCCAGCCTTATGTCTTATCCAGCTGTGGGTTTATATGTGGTCAATCCAGGTTGCATCACAGCCCCTGAGCGAATTTTGTAAGAATTTTTCTCTCTTTCATTGTTTCAGCGTTTTGTTTTTAAATTTTATTTCTATAATGGGGTTTAGCTCATTTTCACTGCTGTGTTTGTGCCGCTCTGCACACACTTGATTCCCTTATGGAGATATATCAATACATGGGTTTTAAGATTCTTATTACTCAGATATATTTCTCTGCCGTGTATAGGGTGTGTTGAGGCCAGTTCATTGAGCAAGGTGTAGATCTTGTCTAATACCTATTTGGTTTATTGAAAGGTATCTGTGCTAATTTCAAACTCTGGTTTTATGCATCACCCCACCTCTCCTTTCCCCTTAAGCTGACATAAGTGTGTTTTCTAAATGTGAGACACTGTTCTGTTCTGTAATTCATTTCTTGTGCAGCCATATTTACCCTCCCTCTATAAGTGATATCTTATGATATGTTTCTTTTTCTGTTTGACTTATTTCAAGTAGTATTATCGGACCTAAATCCACTCTTTATCCTTCTACTAGCCTTATTACATTGATTTCATGGTGAAGAGATATTCCATTGTACATAAGTACCACATCTTCTTTATCCATTGTTCTCTTTCCTGGGATATTTAAGGTGTACTGAAGTTGAGGTTCTTGTAAACAGAGTAGCCCTAAACTGTGGTGTGCTTGTGTCTTGTTGATTTTTAGACTTCCCTAGATATACTCCCATGGTTGGAAGTGTCCTATGCTCTGTAGCTCTGTTTTTTAGATGATTTAGGAACCACCATACACTTCTCCAGAGTGGCTCTCAGCAGTTCACACACTGCCCATCAGCGTATAAAGGCTCCCTGTTCTCCATGGCCTGTCCTGCATTTCTGGTTTTTACAATTTTTTAGGATGGCCCTTTTGACCGGTGGGAAGTGAGACTTCTTTGTTGTGCACATTTGCATTGCTTGCTTGCTTCATTGCCCATAAAGTGCGTATGCGTTTTTTCCTGGATATAATCAGGAAAAAACGCATACACCCTTTTGGGCCAACTGCATCATTGTCGAAATTCTGCCGCTTTTCATGTGCGTTAAAGACGAGTCCAATCTATCTCTTGAAATCTGTTTCTTGCAATTCTGTCTTGCATTCAGATCCTCTTCTTTGCCTTACCTCAACATATTTTTGGACGTTAGTTTTCATTTATAACTCTGCAGGTTTGTGAATTGCAGTGACCCTGAGCTCCATTTTTTAAGTTGCTCTTTTGTGAGCTGGCCTCAAACCCGCAGGATTGCTTCAGGCCCTATTTTGGCTCCGGCGAGGCAGGCTGAGCCTTTCTTTAATTCTTATTCTTAATGGGAAATTAGAGTGATATGTGCCCGTCCAAACTCCTACAACTATTCTCTCATTGGTTCCCCCTCTTCCCTTTCATCCTCCTCACAATTTGCAAAATGTGTGAAACAGAAGTTTAAATGTGCTGATTCTCCAAGTGGGGAGATTCTAAGTAGCGTGGCTGGAATGGTGAACAGGAGCACCAGGAGAGGATAAATGAGGTGCATTTTAGACACATCTCCTGATCACATGGTGTACAGTCCTCTGGGTTTTCCATGCATGTTTTAGCTGTAGGAAGATCCCTTGAACCCGCAGATTTGGGACCCATTGAATGGGTACCAGGTAGTATTACTTTAAAGGGTGTGCATTTCCTCACCCAACCTCACATTTCTCTTAGCGCAAACAGTTTCCAGCCTTATGTCTCATCCTGCTGTGGGTCTAGATGTGTTCAATCCATGTTGCATCACCGTCCCTGAGGAAAAGTTGTAAGAGGTTTTCTCTGTCTCTCTGTCGTTTATTTTTTTCAATTTATTACTATATTGGTTACAGCTGATTTTCAAAGCTCTGTTTATTGCTGCTGTACATCCACTTGATTCACGTACAGAGAGACATCAATAAATTCTTTTTCAGATTCTTACCAGTTGTATATATTCTTTTCCGGTGACTTGAGTGTGCTGAGTGCAGTTCTTTTAGCTACCGTGTAGGCCTTGTTGATTATCAGTTCGGTATTTGGAATGGTATCTTTGCTAATTTCAACCTCCTGGATGATGCCTCACCCCTCCCCACCTTTCCCGTTTAGCAGCCTTATGCGTGTTTTCTACATATTTGACTATGTTTTTGTTTTGTAATTTATTTCATGTGTAGCCATTTTGGATTCCACCTTTAAGTGATATCTTATGATATGTGTCTTTTTCTTTTTGAATTCTGTCACTTAGAATGATCATACGTAACTCCTCCGGAGTTGTTACAACTGGCCATATTTCATTGATTTCCAGGCTGAATAATATTCCACTCTACCTAAGTACCACATCTCTATCCATTTTTTCCCTCCAGAGACATTTAAGTTATATCCTAGTCGAGGATCTTTTAAACAGAGAGGGGGTAAACATTGGGGTGCCTGTGTCCTCTCGATTTTTGTTTTTCCCAAGATATACGCCCATGAGTGCAAGTGCCCTATGCTCTGTAGCTCATTTTTTAGATGCTTTAATAAACACAATACACTTCTCCAGAATGGCCGTTGGCAATATACATTTCCACTATAAGTCTCACAGGGCTCCCTCTTCTCGTTGCCCTGTCCTGCATTTCTGTTGTTTACGCTTTATGAGGATGGGTCTTCTGACTGATGTGAAGTGATATCTTTTGTAGTATTGACTTCCAGTGCCCACCTGTTTGGTTGGCTAAAAAAGTGTATGCCCTTTTCTTGAATATATACAGAAAAAAACGCATACACCCTTTTTGGCCAACTGCAAAGTTGGCAATGTTCAGCTCCTTTTCTTGTGCTTAATGGCGAGTCCTTTCTACCTCCTCAAATCCCTTTCCTGCCATTCTCCCTTGCTTACAAGTCCTTTTCTCTGACTTTCCTCAAGACATTTTTCAGTGATGGATATTTTCAACTCTGCAGTTTTGTGAATTTTACTGCCCCTGAGTTCCATTGTTCAACTTGTGTTTATGGGAACTGGCCACAAAGCAGCGGGATTTCCTCAAGCCCTATACTGTTTCCATGGGCAACCCTGGCCTTTGGTCAATTCGTCTTCCTGATTGGAAATTAGAGTGACATGTGCCTGTCTGAACACCTAGGACTTGTCTCTCATTGTTCCTCATCCTTCCGCTTCATCCTCTGGACAAATTCCAAACTGTACGCAACAGGATGTTGACAGTGCTGACATCTCCAAGTGGGGAGACTGTTAGTAAAGACGCTGGAGGGGTGAACCCGAGCACCAGGAGATGAGGAGATGAGATGCCTTTTCCAAACTCTTCCCGATCAGACGGTATACAATCCTCTGGGTGTGACAGACATGTTTTAGCAGTAGGAAGAGTCCCATTCATGTAAGGAGAACACCAGGGCTTTTTCAAAATCAGTGTCTCCCCGAAACCCAAACTGGGGAAGTTTTTAAGCTACGGCTACACATATGTTCATTAAGGGCCTTGGGAAGTAGGCAGAGTCCAAACTTTAGATGATTGAAGTCTTCAGGGTCAGAAGCACTCACCACCAGCTTCCCTTAGGCTACACTTTAACTGTCATTGATAGATGATGTCAATAAAAATATCTATTCTTTCTCAGATTATTTCCCCTTATAGGTTATTGCAAAATGTTGAGTGTAGTTCCCTGTGCTATACAGTAGTTCCTTGTTGATGATCTATTTTATACATAGCAGTGTGTATGTGTTAATTCCAAACTGTTAATTTATCCCTCCTCCCACCTTTCCCCTTTGGTAATAATAAATTATAAGATTTTATACTTCTCAGAAATGGGGGAGCTGAAAGAGAGGTATCATTTTCAATGGAAAAGCATTTAAAACAAGATTGAAGGTTTAACCAAGATTATTAGCTGTACATCCTTGGAAAGAAATCACTTCGTTTCTCTAATATTGACCTGACAAATAAGACAAACCTTTTCACTGAACTTGCTTATAAAAAGTGATGGAAATATCAAATGGAAGTGTTAGAAACATCTTATTTTACCCGAGCCTTATACACTGTTCTATGTTAACTACAGTTTGGCTCACACATCTGTTCATTGAGGTTACAATAGTCTCAATTTCTGTTACTGATCCTCCAGAGTGGACCCCAACAAGTGTCCCCCTGCCCAGTGTCATTGGGGCCAACAGATCGAGACTGAGCTTGGTTCACAAGCAAAGGAAACTTTATATTTTGATCAGAGAATGGAGAGCCCCCGTGGGCTGTGGGCTGGGCTGCTGTGTAGAGATCCTGTCAGAGTCAGTGGGAGGGAGGGAGGCGGCGGAGCTCTCGAGGGCCGGGTTGGCTGTAGCTGAGGCTCTATATCGTGGAGTCTGCACTGGGCCCCAGGAGCTGAGGTGTCGACCCAGCCATTCTGCACTAGGAAATCTGGTCTGAAGTGCCGGGTGTGGAACCTCTGCATGCGGGACCCTAGGAGCACGTGAAATTAGACAAAGCACAAAGCATAAAAAAGGTTAGACTTGACTTTATTGCCCAGATTCTATTTTTATCTCCCAGGGATTTTTAATGGGCTTTGCTGGGGACAAACCCCTCCTCTGCCTTTTGTCCCGTTCCTCATTCTTGGAGTGCTGAGGGTGCAGACCCTTCTTCTGTAACTGCTGAGTGCTGAGTTGGGAGCCCTCATACCCTGGGGCGAGGGTCAGAGCTTCTCCCCAGCAGCCTCCCGGTGACGTTGATTGTCCCCAGGACCCCTGCCTCCCTGCTCGTCCACCTGAGCACCAGCATTGGAAGTGTTATAGATTCTAATGACCTTTAAGGGTCCAGGAAAGAGATGTGCAGAGACGCTGTGGGGGCCGGTTTCACCCCGCCCCACATTTGTTCGGCCACCTTAGGCTGACCGTCTCTGCCAGCCTAGATGCTCTGACCAGTAGTCTGCGCTTTCTTCAGTTAGGCCCCTGAATTAACGTACAAACAGCACCAGGTGTCAGAGCCCTGCCCGCTCAACTCCCAGACAGTCCAGGGTCAGTGGTGATCAAGGACCATGATGGCTACTGAGTCAACAGCCTTTTGAAGTAAACAGGAGTCCAGCCGGTCTTATTGGCCACCATCATCACGGTGTCTGTAGGCTTTTCTATGGTGACAGTGTGGTATACTGTTCCTCCGCCAAGATTATTAGCTCCCCTCTGGGTGCAGTAAGTCCTGCAAGCAGTAGTCTACTCTTTTGGGACACACTCTTGTTGTTTTATGAGAGAAACTCCAGGTCAAGTGATGTTCACACGAGTCGTCATGGTGCCCTGTTGCCCCCGGTTATCTCTCTGGATGTTGGAGTTGGAGGGCCTCCTCACTCGAGGTCGGTGTGCCCACGGAGCGAACCCTGCAACTTCAGGGCATGGTTGGTGGTTAGGATCACCACGTGGGGTCCTTTTCCCTTAGGAGGGAGGTGGCCTTTTGGGCTGCTGATTTCCAGGTTTTTAGATACCGCCAGTATCTTGGCCAGATGTGGCAGTGGGCCAAGCCCCTTAGTGACCGTAGTTTATCCTACCTGGATGGCATTCTTGCATTGTTCCATTTCAAGTGGTCCCAGTTTTTGCACTAATTCTCCAATGGCGATTCACCTTTCACCGGGAATGTAAAGGTCAAAGGGTTTAGCTAAATTAGGGAGTTCCAGGGCAAGGGTCTGAATTGACTGCTCTTTCCATTCTTGAAAGGCCACTTCTGGATTCTATTCAAAAGGATCATCATCTTTTCCTTTCAGTGTTTCATATAGAGGCCCAGCTAGTAGACTGTAGTTAGGGATCCAGAAGCAGCAAACCCTGGCCTCCCCAGGAACCCCTAAGCTGTCTTCTAGTTTTAGAAAGGGGTAAGGCTGAAAATGGTTTCTTCCCTTTCCTGGGATGGGCTTCTCTGACCTTCTGTGAGAATGAAGCCCAGGCAGGTCACCGCAGTCTGTGATATTTGAGCTTTTTCTTGGACAACTTCTATCCTTTATTGGCTTGGTAGTTCAGAGGCCTCCTTAGTAGGGCTGGCGATCAGAATGTCGTCTGCATATTGAAGGAGGGTTTCCTTTTCCAGAGGCAGAACTTTTAGGTCTTTAGCTAAGCTTTCCCCAAAGATGGTGTGGGAATTTTTGCACCCTTGGGGCCAGACGGCCCGGAAGTATTGTTTTAGTTGTATGTTGAGTCCTGCCACTCACAAGCCAAAATTTCTTGTGACTCTGGGACTAATGGAATACAAAAGAAGGCATCATTGAAGACTAATACAGAATACCATGTCCTGGTGGTTGGTAGAATGACCAGCAGGGTGTAGGAATTAGGAGCAACTGGAGGTATATCCTCGGTGGCTTCACTGACTGTCCTGACATCCTTTACCAGGTCCCCAGCAGCCCATGGGGCTCTCGTGGTCAGACCAATCCCAGAATATGGAGCTCACCTGGGCAGGTACCCCACCCCCACCCCAGCCCACGGGGCTCTCGTGGTCAGGCCCCTCCCAGGATACAGAGCTACCCTTGCAGGTACCGTGGCAGGGCTGGGCACACAGGAACCGTGCACATAGCCCTCATTGCAGAGCACCCCCAGCTCACCTGTCGCTCAGAGCTGACACAGAGCACCTCAGAGCAGGACTTGAACTAACAAACAGCAGCTGCGACAGGTCTGTGACCCTGGGCATCACTCTGTGAGGCCTCCCTCCACCTGGTCTTCCAGAGACTTCCACTGCACCCGGGGCACCAGGCCTCTGTCTCCAACCACCACCCACCCCTCCTCTCCCTGACTCCTGGGTTCCTCTCATTAGGAGAGGGTTTTCTTGAAGTTGTCTCCCACTCATGGGCCAGATAAAATGATTAGAAAACAAGCCAAAGCTGCAGCCCCTTGTCTATCCTGACTCTCAGGAGCCCACACCTGTTCCTTGGACCTGGCCGGTTCAGCAAGTTCCATTTTCTGCAACTGTGAGCCCCTGAGGGGTGATGATTGGCTGACCTGGGCAGCCTTACGGTGCCGGCCAGCCCTCCCCAGGTGTGCCTGGGCTGAGATCAATATAAATACCACTCCAGGCAGCAAGAGCCCCTGCAGCCGTGCCTGACACCATTTTCTCTGCCCTGTCAGCAGTCTCGGGGCTGGGCTGGTGGGAGGGAGTGAGAGGCCACGGCTTTGTGGGTGGCCCAGTGTGAGTGGGGCTCTGCTGGACTTTCTGCAGCAGTTGCCAGGCTGCCACCTGCTAAAGAAGAGGATGTGTCACCCATACCTGCTGCTGGAATTTCTCCCTGGGCAGAGGTGAGGAAGGAAAAAAGCAGTGGGGGCAGGGACAGGACGGGTATCTCAGGCAGGGAAATGGAAATCTTCCAGAAGAGCACCCAGGGCCAGGACCATCCTGGCTGGCCTGCAGGCACCAAGTCGGCTGGCATGCTGTCACTCGTGTGGCTCTATGGCCCTTCCTCTAGGCTTTCAAGTCCTTGTATATATTCAGGTGTTTTACCTGGGACGGGTGGGAATAGTTCAGCAGCAACTGGCCTGGGGCTCAGCTCACGTTTACTCACAGATGCCTCTGCACGGTGCCCCAGCTTTGCAATGAGGACGCTTGTTGCGTGGGGGCTGCTGGCTGAATGGGAGACGATTCCCCACCACTGACCAACTTCAGAATTGTTTACAACTGGAGCAAGTGCCCTGATACGGTTTTCCTCTGTGTAACTGGTGGGTTCTGTGTTTTTTTCTCTTTTTCGTTTTTGGTTCAAGGTAGATTTTATTCCTCTTTTTTGTATTTACAGATATAAGCATGGAAATAATTTATTCATATAAATACATGTATGTGCAGGGAATAATTGTTTTTTCTGTTTTATTTTTTAAATTTTATTTCTTTTTAATTTTGAATTTTATTTTATATTTTTATACAGCAGGTTCTTATTGGTTATCTATTTTATACATATAAATGTATACATGCCAATCCCAGTCTCTCAACTCCTCCCACCACCACCCCCCCAACAGCTTTCCCCCCTTGTTGTCCATACGTTTGTTGTCTACATCTGTTGCTCTATTTATGCCTTGCAAAATGGTTAATCTGTACAGTTTTTCTAGGTTCCACATATATGCATGAATATACAAGATTTGTTTTTCTCTTTCTGACTTACTTCACTCTGTATGACAGTCTCTAGATCCATCGACGTCTCTACAAATGACCCAATTTCATTCCTTTTCATGGCTTAGTAATATTCCATTTTATATATGTACCACAGCTTTATGCATTCGTCTGTCTGTGGGCATTTAGGTTGCTTCCATTACCTCGATATTGTAAATAGTGATGCAATGAACATTGCAGTGAATGACTCTTTTTGATTTATGGTTTTGTCTGGGTATATGTCCAGTACTGGGATTGCTGTATCATATGGTAATTCTATTCTTAGTTTCTTAAGAAATTCCATATTGTTCTCCATAATGACTGTATCAATTTATATTCCCAACAATAGTGGAAGAGGGTTCCTTTTCTCCACACCCTTTCCAGCATTTTTTGTTTGTAGATTTTCTATGATGCCTATTCTACCAGGTGTGAGGTGATACCTCATTGTTGAATCCATTTCGTTGAGCAAGGGGTAGGTCTTGTCTATTACATATTTGGCTTATGGAATGGTATCTGTGCTAATTTCAAACTCTGCTTTTATGCAGCACCCCAACTCACCTTTACCCTTAAGCAAGCATAAGTTGGTTTTCTAAATTTGGGACCCTGTTCTGTTCTGTAATTCAGTTCCTGTGTAGCCAAGTTTACATTCCGTGTATTACTGATATCTTATGATGTTTCTTTTTCTGTGTGACTTATTTCAGTTAGAATCATCATACCTGAATCCACTCATTGTGCTGCTAAGGGCCTGATGACAGATTTCATTGCTGAGTGATATTGCTTTGTAAGTAAATACCACAACTTCTTTATCCATTTTTCACTTTCTGCGATGTTGAACTTGTACTGTAAACGAGGTTCTTGTAAACAGAGGCGTCCCAAAGTTTGGGATGGCTGTGTCTTTTTGATTTTAATTTCCCTAAGCTATAGGACCATAAGTGGAAGTGCCCTAGGCTCTGTTGCTTTGTTTTTTAGATGTTTCAGGAAACACCATACACTTCTCCCAAGTGTCTGTTGGCAATTTACATCCCGCCCATCAGCATAACAAGGCTCCCAGTTCTCCATGGCCTGTCCTGACTTTCTGGATTTTACACTTTTTTCAGATGGCCCTTTTGACCGGGGGGAAGTGAGACTTCATTGTAGTGCAGATTTCCTTTGCAAGCTTGCTTGGTTGGCCAAAAAGGGCGTATGCGTTTTTTCCTGAATATATTCAGGAAAAAACGCATACGCCCTTTTTGGCCAAGTGCATCATTGTGGACGTTCTGCCTCTTTTCCTAGGCTTTCAATGCAATTCCAGTCTACCTCCTGAAATCGGTTTCCTGCAATTCTGCCCCGCTTTCAAGTCCTCTTGGCAGCCTTACTTCAGTATATTTTTCGACGATAGCTGTCATTTATAACTCTGAAAGTTTGTGAATTACAGTGCCCCTGAGCTCCTTTCTTCAACTCGCTTTCTTGTGAGCTGGCCGCAACACCGCAGGATGGCTTCAGGCCCTAATCTGGTTCCGGCACGGCACGCTGAGCCTTTGGTTAATTCCTCTTCCTGGTGGGAAATGAGAGTTAAATTTGCCCGTCCAGACACCTCCAGCTAGTCTCTCATTGGTTCTCGCTATTCGTGTTCATCTTCCGCAGAAATTGCAAACTGGGCCAAACAGGAGGTTAAAGGGACTGACTCTCCAAATGGGGAGAGTGTTAGTAAAGCGTCTGGAATGTTGCACCCGAGTACAGGGTACAAAAACTGAGACATATTTGAACACGTCTCCCGATCACATGGTTGATCATGCTCTAGGTTCCACATGCATGTTTTAGCTGAAGGAAGAATACCTTAAACCTGGGTAGTTGAAAACCATGGAATGGGTACCATGTAATATGACTTCAAAGGGTCTTCATTTGCTCACCGAACCTCTCCAATCCTATCACTGCTGCGTTTATGCCCCTGTACACATGCTTGATTCTCTTTTGGACACATAGCAATCCATAGGTTTTAAGATACTTACTAGTCAGGTACATTCTTAGGCGTTTAATATGGGGTGTTGAGTCCATTTTGTTGAGCAAGGAGTATCTCTTGTCTATTCCATATTTGGCTTAAGGAACTTTATCTGTGCTCATTTCAATCTCTGGTTTTATGCAGCACCCCAACTCATCTTTCCCCTCAAGCAAGCATAAGTTGGTTTTCTAAATTTGAGACCCAGTTCTGTTTTGGAATTCAGTTCCTGTGTAGCCAAGTTTACATTCCGTGTATTACTGATATCTTATGATGTTTCTTTTTGTGTGTGACTTATTTCAGTTAGAATCATCGTACCTGAATCCACTCATTATGCTGCTACGGGCCTGCTGACATAGATTTCATTGCTGAGTGATACTGCATTGTAGGTAAGTACCACAAGTTCTTTATCCATTTTTCACTTTCTGTGATATTGAACTTGTACGGTAAACGAGGTTCTTGTAAACAGAGGCGTCCCAAACTTTGGGGTGGCTGTGTCTTTTTGATTTTAATTTCCCTAAGCTATAGGACCATAAGTGGAAGTGCCCTAGGTTCTGTTGCTTTGTTTTTTAGATGTTTCAGGAAACACCATACACTTCTCCCGAGTGTCTGTTGGCAATTTCCATCCCGCCCATCAGCATAACAAGGCTCCCAGTTCTCCATGGCCTGTCCTGCCTTTCTGGATTTTACACTTTTTTCAGATGGCCCTTTTGACCGGGGGGAAGTGAGACTTCATTGTAGTGCAGATTTCCTTTGCAAGCTTGCTTGGTTGGCCAAAAAGGGCGTATGCGTTTTTTCCTGAATATATTCAGGAAAAAACGCATACGCCCTTTTTGGCCAAGTGCATCATTGTGGACGTTCTGCCTCTTTTCCTATGCTTTCTATGCAATTGCAGTCTACCTCCTGAAATCGGTTTCCTGCAATTCTGACCCGCTTTCAAGTCCTCTTGGTAGCCTTACTTCAGTATATTTTTGGACGATAGCTGTCATTTATAACTCTGCAGGTTTGTGAATTACAGTGCCCCTGAGCTCCTTTCTTCAACTCGCTTTCTTTTGAGCTGGCCGCAACACCGCAGGATGGCTTCAGGCCCTAATCTGGTTCCTGCACGGCACGCTGAGCCTTTGGTTATTTCCTCTTCCTGGTGGGAAATGAGAGTTAAATTTGCCCGTCCAGACACCTCCAGCTAGTCTCTCATTGGTTCTCCCTATTCCTGTTCATCTTCCGCAGAAATTGCAAACTGGGCCAAACAGGAGGTTAAAGGTGCTGACTCTCCAAGTGGGGAGAGTGTTAGTAAAGCGTCTGGAATGTTGCACCCGAGTACCAGAGGAGGAAAACTGAGACATATTTGAACACGTCTCCCGTTCACATGGTTGATCATACTCTGGGTTCCACATGCATGTTTTAGCTGAAGGAAGAATACCTTAAACCTGGAGAGTTGAGACCCGTGGAATGGGTACCATGCAATATGACTTCAAAGGGTCTTCATTTGCTCACCGAACCTCTCCAATCCTATCACTGCTACGTTTATGCCCCTGTACACATGCTTGATTCTCTTTCGGAGACATAGCAATCCATAGGTTTTAAGATACTTACTAGTCAGGTACATTCTTAGGCGTAATATGCGGTGTTGAGTCCATTTCATCGAGCAAGGAGTAGCTCTTGTCTATTCCATATTTGGCTTAAGGAACTTTATCTGTGCTCATTTCAATCTCTGGTTTTATGCAGCACCCCAACTCACCTTTACCCTTAAGCAAGCATAAGTTGGTTTTCTAAATTTGAGACCCTGTTCTGTTCTGTAATTCAGTTCCTGTGTAGCCAAGTTTACATTCCATGTATTACTGATATCTTATGATGTTTCTTTTTCTGTGTGACTTATTTCAGTTAGAATCATCATACCTGAATCCACTCATTGTGCTGCTAAGGGCCTGATGACATAGATTTCATTGCTGAGTGATATTGCTTTGTAAGTAAATACCACAACTTCTTTATCCATTTTTCACTTTCTGCGATGTTGAACTTGTACTGTAAACGAGGTTCTTGTAAACAGAGGCGTCCCGAACTTTCGGGTGGCTGTGTCTTTTTGATTTTAATTTCCCTAAGCTATAGGACCATAAGTGGAAGTGCCCTAGGCTCTGTTGCTTTGTTTTTTAGATGTTTCAGGAAACACCATACACTTCTCCCGAGTGTCTGTTTGCAATTTACATCCCGCCCATCAGCAGAACAAGGCTCCCAGTTCTCTATGGCCTGTCCTGCCTTTCTGGATTTTACACTTTTTTCAGATGGCCCTTTTGACCGGGGGGAAATGAGATTTCATTGTAGTGCAGATTTCCTGTGCAAGCTTGCTTGGTTGGCCAAAAAGGGCGTATGCGTTTTTTCCTGAATATATTCAGGAAAAACGCATACGCCCTTTTAGGCCAAGTGCATCATTGTGTACGTTCTGCCTCTTTTCCTATGCTTTCAATGCAATTCCAGTCTACCTCCTGAAATCGGTTTCCTGCAATTCTGCCCCGCTTTCAAGTCCTCTTGGCAGCCTTACTTCAGTATATTTTTGGATGATAGCTGTCATTTATAACTCTGCAGGTTTGTGAATTACAGTGCCCTTGAGCTCCTTTCTTCAACTCGCTTTCTTTTGACCTGGCCGCAACACCGCAGCATGGCTTCAGGCCCTAATCTGGTTCCGGCACGGCACGCTGAGCCTTTGGTTAATTCCTCTTCCTGGTGGGAAATGAGAGTTAAATTTGCCAGTCCAGACACCTCCAGCTAGTCTCTCATTGGTTCTCGCTATTCCTGTTCATCTTCCGCAGAAATTGCAAACTGGGCCGAACAAGAAATTAAAGGGACTGACTCTCCTAGTCGGGAGAGTGTTAGTAAAGCGTCTGGAATGTTGCACCCGAGTACCAGGGTATGAAAACTGAGACATATTTGAACACGTCTCCCGATCACATGGTTGATCATACTCTGGGTTCCACATGCATGTTTTGCTGAAGGAAGAATACCTTAAACCTGGGTAGTTGAAACCCGTGGAATGGGTACCATGCAATATGACTTCAAAGGGTCTTCATTTGCTCACTGAACCTCTCCAATCCTATCACTGCTGCGTTTATGCCCCTGTACACACGCTTGATTCTCTTTTGGACACATAGCAATCCATAGGTTTTAAGATACTTACTAGTCAGGTACATTCTTAGGCGTTTAATATGGGGTGTTGAGTCCATTTTGTTGAGCAAGGAGTATCTCTTGTCTATTCCATATTTGGCTTAAGGAACTTTATCTGTGCTCATTTCAATCTCTGGTTTTATGCAGCACCCCAACTCACCTTTCCCCTCAAGCAAGCATAAGTTGGTTTTCTAAATTTGAGACCCAGTTCTGTTTTGGAATTCAGTTCCTGTGTAGCCAAGTTTACATTCCGTGTATTACTGATATCTTATGATGTTTCTTTTTCTGTGTGACTTATTTCAGTTAGAATCATCGTACCTGAATCCACTCATTATGCTGCTACGGGCCTGCTGACATAGATTTCATTCCTGAGTGATACTGCATTGTACGTAAGTACCACAAGTACTTTATCCATTTTTCACTTTCTGTGATATTGAACTTGTACGGTAAACGAGGTTCTTGTAAACAGAGGCGTCCCAAACTTTGGGGTGGCTGTGTCTTTTTGATTTTAATTTCCCTAAGCTATAGGACCATAAGTGGAAGTGCCCTAGGCTCTGTTGCTTTGTTTTTTAGATGTTTCAGGAAACACCATACACTTCTCCAGAGTGGCTGTTGGCAATTTCCAACCCGCCCATCAGCATAACAAGGCTCCCAGTTCTCCATGGCCTGTCCTGCCTTTTTGGATTTTACACTTTTTTCAGATGGCCCTTTTGACCGGGGGGAAGTGAGACTTCATTGTAGTGCAGATTTCCTTTGCAAGCTTGCTTGGTTGGCCAAAAAGGGCGTATGCGTTTTTTCCTGAATATATTCAGGAAAAAACGTATACGCCCTTTTTGGCCAAGTGCATCATTGTGGACGTTCTGCCTCTTTTCCTATGCTTTCTATGCAATTCCAGTCTACCTCCTGAAATCGGTTTCCTGCAATTCTGACCCTCTTTCAAGTCCTCTTGGTAGCCTTACTTCAGTATATTTTTGGACGATAGCTGTCATTTATAACTCTGCAGGTTTGTGAATTACAGTGCCCCAGAGCTCCCTTCTTCAACTCGCTTTCTTTTGAGCTGGCCGCAACACCGCAGGATGGCTTCAGGCCCTAATCTGGTTCCGGCCCGGCACGCTGAGCCTTTGGTTAATTCCTCTTCCTGGTGGGAAATGAGAGTTAAATTTGCCCGTCCAGACACCTCCAGCTAGTCTCTCATTGGTTCTCCCTATTCCTGTTCATCTTCCGCAGAAATTGCAAACTGGGCCAAACAGGAGGTTAAAGGTGCTGACTCTCCAAGTGGGGAGAGTGTTAGTAAAGCGTCTGGAATGTTGCACCCGAGTACCAGAGGAGGAAAACTGAGACATATTTGAACACGTCTCCCGTTCACATGGTTGATCATACTCTGGGTTCCACATGCATGTTTTAGCTGAAGGAAGAATACCTTAAACCTGGAGAGTTGAGACCCGTGGAATGGGTACCATGCAATATGACTTCAAAGGGTCTTCATTTGCTCACCGAACCTCTCCAATCCTATCACTGCTACGTTTATGCCCCTGTACACATGCTTGATTCTCTTTCGGAGACATAGCAATCCATAGGTTTTAAGATACTTACTAGTCAGGTACATTCTTAGGCGTAATATGCGGTGTTGAGTCCATTTCATCGAGCAAGGAGTAGCTCTTGTCTATTCCATATTTGGCTTAAGGAACTTTATCTGTGCTCATTTCAATCTCTGGTTTTATGCAGCACCCCAACTCACCTTTACCCTTAAGCAAGCATAAGTTGGTTTTCTAAATTTGAGACCCTGTTCTGTTCTGTAATTCAGTTCCTGTGTAGCCAAGTTTACATTCCGTGTATTACTGATATCTTATGATGTTTCTTTTTCTGTGTGACTTATTTCAGTTAGAATCATCATACCTGAATCCACTCATTGTGCTGCTAAGGGCCTGATGACATAGATTTCATTGCTGAGTGATATTGCTTTGTAAGTAAATACCACAACTTCTTTCTCCATTTTTCACTTTCTGCGATGTTGAACTTGTACTGTAAACGAGGTTCTTGTAAACAGAGGCGTCCCAAACTTTCGGGTGGCTGTGTCTTTTTGATTTTAATTTCCCTAAGCTATAGGACCATAAGTGGAAGTGCCCTAGGCTCTGTTGCTTTGTTTTTTAGATGTTTCAGGAAACACCATACACTTCTCCCGAGTGTCTGTTGGCAATTTCCATCCCGCCCATCAGCATAACAAGGTTCCCAGTTCTCCATGGCCTGTCCTGCCTTTCTGGATTTTACACTTTTTTCAGATGGCCCTTTTGACAGGGGGGAAATGAGATTTCATTGTAGTGCAGATTTCCTGTGCAAGCTTGCTTGGTTGGCCAAAAAGGGCGTATGCGTTTTTTCCTGAATATATTCAGGACAAAACGCATACGCCCTTTTAGGCCAAGTGCATCATTGTGTACGTTCTGCCTCTTTTCCTATGCTTTCAATGCAATTCCAGTCTACCTCCTGAAATCGGTTTCCTGCAATTCTGCCCCACTTTCAAGTCCTCTTGGCAGCCTTACTTCAGTATATTTTTGGATGATAGCTGTCATTTATAACTCTGCAGGTTTGTGAATTACAGTGCCCCTGAGCTCCTTTCTTCAACTCGCTTTCTTTTGACCTGGCCGCAACACCGCAGGATGGCTTCACGCCCTAATCTGGTTCCGGCATGGCACGCTGAGACTTTGCTTATTTCCTCTTCCTGGTGGGAAATGAGAGTTAAATTTGCCCGTCCAGACACCTCCAGCTAGTCTCTCATTGGTTCTCGCTATTCCTGTTCATCTTCCACAGAAATTGCAAACTGGGCCAAACAGGAGGTTAAAGGCGCTGACTTTCCAAGTGGGGAGAGTGTTAGTAAAGCGTCTGGAATGTTGCACCCGAGTACCAGGGTACGAAAACTGAGACATATTTGAACACGTCTCCCGATCATATGGTTGATCATACTCTAGGTTCCACATGCATGTTTTAGCTGAAGGAAGAATACCTTAAACCTGGGTAGTTGAAACCCGTGGAATGGGTACCATGCAATATGACTTCAAAGGGTCTTCATTTGCTCACCGAACTTCTCCAATCCTATCACTGCTGTGTTTATGCCCCTGTACACACGCTTGATTCTCTTTTGGAGACATAGCAATCCATAGGTTTTAAGATACTTACTAGTCAGGTACATTCTTAGGCGTTTAATATGGGGTGTTGAGTCCATTTCGTTGAGCAAGGTGTAGCTCTTGTCTATTCCATATTTGGCTTAAGGAACTTTATCTGTGCTCATTTCAATCTCTGGTTTTATGCAGCACCCCAACTCACCTTTCCCCTTAAGCAAGCATAAGTTGGTTTTCTAAATTTCAGACCCTGTTCTGTTTTGGAATTCAGTTCTTGTGTAGCCAAGTTTACATTCCGTGTAATACTGATATCTTATGAAGTTTCTTTTTCTGTGTGACTTATTTCAGTTAGAATCATCATACCTGAATCCACTCATTGTGCTGCTAAGGGCCTGATGACATAGATTTCATTGCTGAGTGATATTGCTTTGTAAGTAAATACCACAAATTCTTTATCCATTTTTCACTTTCTGTGATGTTGAACTTGTACTATAAACGAGGTTCTTGTAAACAGAGGCGTCCCAAACTTTGGGGTGGCTGTGTCTTTTTGATTTTAATTTCCCTAAGCTATAGGACCATAAGTGGAAGTGCCCTAGGCTCTGTTGCTTTGTTTTTTAGATGTTTCAGGAAACACCATACACGTCTCCCCAGTGTCTGTTGGCAATTTACATCCCGCCCATCAGCATAACAAGGCTCCCAGTTCTCCATGGCCTGTCCTGCCTTTCTGGATTTTACACTTTTTTCAGATGGCCCTTTTTACCGGGGGGAAGTGAGACTTCATTGTAGTGCAGATTTCCTTTGCAAGCTTGCTTGGTTGGCCAAAAAGGGCGTATGCGTTTTTTCCTGAATATATTCAGGAAAAAACGCATACGCCCTTTTTGGCCAAGTGCATCATTGTGGACATTCTGCCTCTTTTCCTATGCTTTCAATGCTATTCCAGTCTACCTACTGAAATCGGTTTCCTGCAATTCTGAGCCGCTTTCAAGTCCTCTTGGCAGCCTTACTTCAGTATATTTTTGGACGATAGCTGTCATTTATAACTCTGCAGGTTTGTGAATTACAGTGCCCCTGAGCTCCTTTCTTCAACTCGCTTTCTTGTGACCTGGCCGCAACACCGCAGGATGGCTTCAGGCCCTAATCTGGTTCCGGCCCGGCATGCTGAGCCTTTGGTTAATTCCTCTTCCTGGTGGGAAATGAGAGTTAAATTTGCCCGTCCAGACACCTCCAGCTAGTCTCTCATTGGTTCTCGCTATTCCTGTTCATCTTCCGCAGAAATTGCAAACTGGGCCAAACAGGAGGTTAAAGGCGCTGACTCTCCAAGTGGGGAGAGTGTTAGTAAAGCGTCTGGAAAGTTGCACCCGAGTACCAGGGTACGAAAACTGAGACATATTTGAACACGTATCCCGATCACATGGTTGATTATACTCTAGGTTCCACATGCATGTTTTAGCTGAAGGAAGAATACCTTAAACCTGGGTAGTTGAAACCCATGGAATGGGTACCATGAAATATAACTTCAAAGGGTATTCATTTGCTCACCGAACCTCTCCAATCCTATCACTGCTGCGTTTATGCCCCTCTACACATGGTTGATTCTCTTTCGGATTCATAGCAATCCATAGGTTTTAAGATACTTACTAATCAGGTACATTCTTAGGCGTTTAATATGGGGTGTTGAGTCCATTTCGTTGAGCAAGGAGTAGCTCTTGTCTATTCCATATTTGGCTTAAGGAACTTTATCTGTGCTCATTTCAATCTCTGGTTTTATGCAGCACCCCAACTCACCTTTCCCCTTAAGCAAGCATAAGTTGGTTTTCTAAATTTGAGACACTTTTCTGTTCTGTAATAAAGTTCCTGTGTAGCCAAGTTTACATTCCGTGTATTACTGATATCTTATGATGTTTCTTTTTCTGTGTGACTTATTTCAGTTAGAATCATCGTACCTGAATCCACTCATTATGCTGCTACGGGCCTGATGACATAGAGTTCATTGCTGAGTGATACTGCATTGTACGTAAGTACCACAAGATCTTTATCCATTTTTCACTTTCTGTGATGTTGAACTTGTACGGTAAAAGAGGTTCTTGTAAACAGAGGCGTCCCAAACTTTGGGGTGGCTGTGTCTTTTAGATTTTAATTTCCCTAAGCTATAGGACCATAAGTGGAAGTGCCCTAGGCTCTGTTGCTTTGTTTCTTAGATGTTTCAGGAAACACCATACACTTCTCCCGAGTGTCTGTTGGCAATTTACATCCCGCCCATCAGCATAACAAGGCTCCCAGTTCTCCATGTCCTGTCCTGCCTTTCTGGATTTTATACTTTTTTCAGATGGCCCTTTTGACCGGGGGGAAGTGAGACTTCATTGTAGTGCAGATTTCCTTTGCAAGTTTGCTTGGTTGGCCAAAAAGTGCGTATCCGTTTTTTCCTGAATATATTCAGAAAAAAAACGCATACGCCCTGTTTCGCCAAGTGCATCATTGTGGACGTTCTGCCTCTTTTCCTATGCTTTCAATGCAATTCCAGTCTACCTCCTGAAATCGGTTTCCTGCAATTCTGCCCCGCCTTCAAGTCCTGTTGGCAGCCTTACTTCAGTATATTTTTGGACGATAGCTGTCATTTATAACTCTGCAGGTTTGTGAATTACAGTGCCCCTGAGCTCCTTTCTTCAACTCGCTTTCTTGTGACCTGGCCGCAACACCGCAGGATGGCTTCAGGCCCTAATCTGATTCCGGCACGGCACGCTGAGCATTTGGTTATTTCCTCTTCCTGGTGGGAAATGAGAGTTAAATTTGCCCGTCCATACACGTCTAGCTAGTCTCTCATTGGTTCTCGCTATTCCTGTTCATCTTCCGCAGAAATTGCAAACTGGGCCAAACAGGAGGTTAAAGGCGCTGACTCTCCAAGTGGGGAGAGTGTTAGTAAAGCGTCTGGAATGTTGCACCCGAGTACCAGGGGAGGAAAACTGAGGCATATTTCAACACGTCTCCCATTCACATGGTTGATCATACTCTGGGTTCCACATGCATGTTTTAGCTGAAGGAAGAATACCTTAAACCTGGAGAGTTGAGACCCGTGGAATGGGTACCATGCAATATGACTTCAAAGGGTCTTCATTTGCTCACCGAACCTCTCCAATCCTATCACTTCTGCGTTTATGCCCCTGTACACACGCTTGATTCTCTTTTGGAGACATAGCAATCCATAGGTTTTAAGATACTTACTGGTCAGGGACATTCTTAGGCGTTTAATATGGAGTGTTGAGTCCATTTCGTTGAGCAAGGAGTAGCTCTTGTCTATTCCATATTTGGCTTAAGGAACTTTATCTGTGCTCATTTCAATCTCTGGTTTTATGCAGCACCTCAACTCACCTTTCCCTTTAAGCAAGCATAAGTTGGTTTTCTAAATTTGACACCCTGTTCTGTTTTGGAATTCAGTTCCTGTGTAGCCAAGTTTACATTCCGTGTATTACTGATATCTTATGATGTTTCTTTTTCTGTGTGACTTATTTCAGTTAGAATCATCATACCTGAATCCACTCATTGTGCTGCTAAGGGCCTGATGACATAGATTTCATTGCTGAGTGATATTGTTTTGTAAGTAAATACCACAACTTCTTTATCCATTTTTCATGTTCTGCGATGTTGAACTTGTACGGTAAACGAGGTTCTTGTAAACAGAGGCGTCCCAAACTTTCGGGTGGCTGTGTCTTTTTGATTTTAATTTCCCTAAGCTATAGGACCATAAGTGGAAGTGCCCTAGGCTCTGTTGCTTTGTTTTTTAGATGTTTCAGGAAACACCATACACTTCTCCCGAGTTTCTGTTGGCAATATACATCCCACCCATCAGCATAACAAGGCTCCCAGTTCTCTATGGCCTGTCCTGCCTTTCTGGATTTTACACTTTTTTCAGATGGCCCTTTTGACCGGGGGGAAGTGAGACTTCATTGTAGTGCAGATTTCCTTTGCAAGCTTGCTTGGTTGGCCAAAAAGGGCGTATGCGTTTTTTCCTGAATATATTCAGGAAAAAACGCATACGCCCTTTTTGGCCAAGTGAATCATTGTGGACGTTCTGCCTCTTTTCCTATGCTTTCAATGCTATTCCAGTCTACCTCCTGAAATCAGTTTCCTGCAATTCTGCCCCGCATTCAAGTCCTTTTGGCAGCCTTACTTCAGTATATTTTTGGACGATAGCTGTCATTTATAACTCTGCAGTTTTGTGAATTACAGTGCCCCTGAGCTCCTTTCTTCAACTCGCTTTCTTGTGAGCTGGCCGCAACACCGCAGGATGGCTTCAGGCCCTAATCTGGTTCCGGCACGGCATGCTGAGCCTTTGGTTAATTCCTCTTCCTGGTGGGAAATGAGAGTTAAATTTGCCCGTCCAGACACCTCCAGCTAGTCTCTCATTGGTTCTCGCTATTCCTGTTCATCTTCCGCAGAAATTGCAAACTGGGCCAAACAGGAGGTTAAAGGTGCTGACTCTCCAAGTGGGGAGAGTGTTAGTAAAGCGTCTGGAATGTTGCACCCGAGTACCAGGGTACGAAAACTGAGACATATTTGAACACGTCTCCCGATCACATGGTTGATTATACTCTAGGTTCCACATGCATGTTTTAGCTGAAGGAAGAATACCTTAAACCTGGGTAGTTGAAACCCGTGGAATGGGTACCATGAAATATGACTTCAAAGGGTCTTCATTTTCTCACCGATCCTCTCCAATCCTATCACTGCTGCGTTTATGCCCCTGTACACATGCTTGATTCTCTTTCGGATTCATAGCAATCCATAGGTTTTAAGATACTTACTAGTCAGGTACATTCTTAGGCGTTTAGTATGGGGTGTTGAGTCCATTTCGTTGAGCAAGGAGTAGCTCTTGTCTATTCCATATTTGGCTTAAGGAACTTTATCTGTGCTCATTTCAATCTCTGGTTTTATGCAGCACCACAACTCACCTTTCCCCTTAAGCAAGCATAAGTTGGTTTTCTAAATTTGAGACCATTTTCTGTTCTGTAATTCAGTTCCTGTGTAGCCAAGTTTACATTCCGTGTATTACTGATATCTTATGATGTTTCTTTTTCTGTGTGACTTATTTCAGTTAGAATCATCGTACCTGAATCCACTCATTATGCTGCTACGGGCCTGATGACATAGATTTCATTGCTGAGTGATACTGCATTGTACGTAAGTACCACAAGTTCTTTATCCATTTTTTACTTTCTTGATGTTGAACTTGTACGGTAAAAGAGGTTCTTGTAAACAGAAGCGTCCCAAACTTTGGGGTGGCTGTGTCTTTTAGATTTTAATTTCCCTAAGCTATAGGACCATAAGTGGAAGTGCCCTAGGCTCTGTTGCTTTGTTGTTTAGATGTTTCAGGAAACACCATACACTTCTCCCAAGTGTCTGTTGGCAATTTACATCCCGCCCATCAGCATAACAAGACTCCCAGTTCTCCATGGCCTGTCCTGCCTTTCTGGATTTTACACTTTTTTCAGATGGCCCTTTTGACCGGGGGGAAGTGAGACTTCATTGTAGTGCAGATTTTCTTTGCAAGCTTGCTTGGTTGGCCAAAAAGGGCGCATGCGTTTTTTCCTGAATATATTCAGGAAAAAACGCATACGCCCTTTTTGGCCAAGTACATCATTGTGGACGTTCTGCCTCTTTTCTTATGCTTTCAATGCAATTCCAGTCTACCTCCTGAAATCGGTTTCCTGCAATTCTGCCCCGATTTCAAGTCCTCTTGGCAGCCTTACTTCAGTATATTTTTGGACGATAGCTGTCATTTATAACTCTGCAGGTTGGTGAATTACAGTGCCCCTGAGCTCCTTTCTTCAACTCGCTTTCTTGTGACCTGGCCGCAACACCGCAGGATGGCTTCAGGCCCTAATCTGATTCCGGCACGGCACACTGAGCCTTTGGTTAATTCCTCTTCCTGGTGGGAAATGAGAGTTAAATTTGCCCGTCCAGACTCCTCCAGCTAGTCTCTCATTGGTTCTCCCTATTCCTGTTCATCTTCCGCAGAAATTGCAAACTGGGCCAAACAGGAGGTTAAAGGCGCTGACTCTCCAAGTGGGGAGAGTGTTAGTAAACCGTCTGGAATGTTGCACCCGAGTACCAGGGTATGAAAACTGAGACATATTTGAACACGTCTCCCGATCACATGGTTGATCATACTCTAGGTTCCACATGCATGTTTTAGCTGAAGGAAGAATACCTAAAATCTGGGTAGTTGAAACCCGTGGAATGGGTACCATGCAATATGACTTCAAAGGGTCTTCATTTGCTCACTGAACCTCTCCAATCCTATCACTGCTGCGTTTATGCCCCTGTACACATGCTTGATTCTCTTTTGGAGACATAGCAATCCATAGGTTTTAAGATACTTACTAGTCAGGTACATTCTTAGGCGTTTAATATGGGGTGTTGGGTCCATTTCGTTGAGCAAGGAGTAGCTCTTGTCTATTCCATATTTGGCTTAAGGAACTTTATCTGTGCTCATTTCAATCTCTGGTTTTATGCAGCACCCCAACTCACCATTCCCCTTAAGCAAGCATAAGTTGGTTTTCTAAATTTGAGAACCTGTTCTGTTCTGTAATTCAGTTCTTGTGTAGCCAAGTTTACATTCCGTGTAATACTGATATCTTATGATGTTTCTTTTTCTGTGTGACTTATTTCAGTTAGAATCATCATACCTGAATCCACTCATTGTGCTGCTAAGGACCTGATGACATAGATTTCATTGCTGAGTGATATTGCTTTGTAAGTAAATACCACAAATTCTTTATCCATTTTTCACTTTCTGTGATGTTGAACTTGTACTGTAAACGAGGTTCTTGTAAACAGAGCCGTTCCAAACATTGGGGTGGCTGTGTCTTTTTGATTTTAATTTCCCTAAGCTATAGGACCATAAGTGGAAGTGCCCTAGGCTCTGTTGCTTTGTTTTTTAGATGTTTCAGGAAACAACATACACTTTTCCCCAGTGTCTGTTGGCAATTTACATCCCGCCCATCAGCATAACAAGGCTCCCAGTTCTCCATGGCCTGTCCTGCCTTTCTGGATTTTACACTTTTTTCAGATGGCCCTTTTGACCGGGGGGAAGTGAGACTTCATTGTAGTGCAGATTTTCTTTGCAAGCTTGCTTGGTTGGCCAAAAAGGGCGTATGCGTTTTTTCCTGAATATATTCAGGAAAAAACGCATACGCCCTTTTTGGCCAAGTGCATCATTGTGGACGTTCTGCCTCTTTTCCTATGCTTTCAATGCAATTCCAGTCTACCTCCTGAAATCGGTTTCCTGCAATTCTGCCCCGCTTTCAAGTCCTCTTGGCAGCCTTACTTCAGTATATTTTTGGACGATAGCGGTCATTTATAACTCTGCAGGTTTGTGAATTACAGTGCCCCTGAGCTCCTTTCTTCAACTCGCTTTCTTGTGACCTGGCCGCAACACCGCAGGATGGCTTCAGGCCCTAATCTGATTCCGGCACGGCACACTGAGCCTTTGGTTAATTCCTCTTCCTGGTGGGAAATGAGAGTTAAATTTTCCCGTCCAGACTCCTCCAGCTAGTCTCTCATTGGTTCTCCCTATTCTTGTTCATCTTCCGCAGAAATGGCAAACTGGGCCAAACAGGAGGTTAAAGGCGCTGACTCTCCAAGTGGGGAGAGTGTTAGTAAACCGTCTGGAATGTTGCACCCGAGTACCAGGGGACGAAAACTGAGACATATTTGAACACGTCTCCCGATCACATGGTTGATCATACTCTAGGTTCCACATGCATGTTTTAGCTGAAGGAAGAATACCTAAAATCTGGGTAGTTGAAACCCGTGGAATGGGTACCATGCAATATGACTTCAAAGGGTCTTCATTTGCTCACCGAACCTCTCCAATCCTATCACTGCTGCGTTTATGTCCCTGTACAAATGCTTGATTCTCTTTCGGAGACATAGCAACCCATAGGTTTTAAGATACTTACTAGTCTGGTACATTCTTAGGCGTTTAATTTGCGGTGTTGAGTCCATTTCGTTGAGCAAGAGTAGCTCTTGTCTATTCCGTATTTGGCTTAAGGAACTTTATCTGTGCTCATTTCAATCTCTGGTTTTATGCAGCACCCCAACTCACCTTTCCCCTTAAGCAAGCATAAGTTGGTTTTCTAAATTTGAGACCCTGTTCTGTTCTGTAATTCAGTTCCTGTGTAGCCAAGTTTACATTCTGTGTGTTAGTGATATCTTATGATGTTTCTTTTTCTGTGTGACTTATTTCAGTTAGAATCATCGTACCTGAATCCACTCATTATGCTGCTACGGGCCTGATGACATAGATTTCATTGCTGAGTGATACTGCATTGTACGTAAGTACCACAAGTTCTTTATCCATTTTTCATTTTCTGTGATATTGAACTTGTACGGTAAACGAGGTTCTTGTAAACAGAGGCGTCCCAAACTTTGGGGTGGCTGTGTCTTTTTGATTTTAATTTCCCTAAGCTATAGGACCATAAGTGGAAGTGCCCTAGGCTGTGTTGCTTTGTTTCTTAGATGTTTCAGGAAACACCATACACTTCTCCCGAGTGTCTGTTGGCAATTTACATCCCGCCCATCAGCATAACAATGCTCCCTGTTCTCCATGGCCTGTCCTGCCTTTCTGGATTTTACACTTTTTTCAGATGGCCCTTTTGACCAGGGGGAAGAGAGACTTCATTGTAGTGCAGATTTCCTTTGCAAGCTTGCTTGGTTGGCCAAAAAGGGCGTATGCGTTTTTTCCTGAATATATTCAGGAAAAAACGCATACGCCCTTTTTGGCCAAGTGCATCATTGTGGACGTTCTGCCTCTTTTCCTATGCTTTCACTGCAATTCCAGTCTACCTCCTGAAATCGGTTTCCTGCAATTCTGCCCCGCTTTCAAGTCCTCTTGGCAGCCTTACTTCAGTATATTTTTGGACGATAGCTGTCATTTATAACTCTGCAGGTTTGTGAATTACAGTGCCCCTGAGCTCCTTTCTTCAACTCACTTTCTTTTGAGCTGGCCGCAACACCGCAGGATGGCTTCAGGCCCTAATGTGGTTCCGGCATGGCACGCTGAGCCTTTGGTCAATTCCTCTTCCTGGTGGGAAATGAGAGTTAAATATGCCCGTCCAGACACCTCCTGCTAGTCTCTCATTGGTTCTCGCTATTCCTGTTCATCTACCGCAGAAATTGCAAACTGGGCCAAACAGGAGGTTAAAGGGACTGACTCTCCAAGTCGGGAGAGTGTTAGTAAAGCGTCTGGAATGTTGCACCGGAGTACCAGGGTATGAAAACTGAGACATATTTGAACACGTCTCCCGATCACATGGTTGATCATACTCTAGGTTTCACATGCATGTTTTAGCTGAAGGAAGAATACCTTAAACCTTGGTAGTTGAAACCCGTGGAATGGGTACCATGCAATATAACTTCAAAGGGTCTTCATTTGCTCACCGAACCTCTCCAATCCTATCACTGCTGCGTTTATGCCCCTGTACACATGCTTGATTCTCTTTCGGAGACATAGCAATCCATAGGTTTTAAGATACTTACTAGTCTGGTACATTCTTAGGCGTTTAATATGCGGTGTTGAGTCCATTTCGTTGAGCAAGGAGTAGCTCTTGTCTATTCCGTATTTGGCTTAAGGAACTTTATCTGTGCTCATTTCAATCTCTGGTTTTATGCAGCACCCCAACTCACCTTTCCCCTTAAGCAAGCATAAGTTGGTTTTCTAAATTTGAGACACTGTTCTGTTCTGTAATTCAGTTCCTGTGTAGCCAAGTTTACATTCCGTGTATTACTGATATCTTATGATGTTTCTTTTTCTGTGTGACTTATTTCAGTTAGAATCATCATACCTGAATCCACTCATTGTGCTGCTAAGGGCCTGATGACATAGATTTCATTGCTGAGTGATACTGCATTGTACGTAAGTACCACAACTTCTTTATCCATTTTTCACTTTCTGTGATGTTGAACTTGTACTGTAAACGAGGTTCTTGTAAACAGAGCCGTTCCAAACTTTGGGGTGGCTGTGTCTTTTTGATTTTAATTTCCCTAAGCTATAGGACCATAAGTGGAAGTGCCCTAGGCTCTGTTGCTTTGTTTCTTAGATGTTTCAGGAAACACCATACACTTCTCCCGAGTGTCTGTTGGCAATTTACATCCCGCCCATCAGCATAACAAGGCTCCCAGTTCTCCATGGCCTGTCCTGCCTTTCTGGATTTTATACTTTTTTCAGATGGCCCTTTTGACCGGGGGGAAGTGAGACTTCATTGTAGTGCAGATTTCCTTTGCAAGTTTGCTTGGTTGGCCAAAAAGTGCGTATCCGTTTTTTCCTGAATATATTCAGAAAAAAACGCATACGCCCTTTTTCGCCAAGTGCATCATTGTGGACGTTCTGCCTCTTTTCCTATGCTTTCAATGCAATTCCAGTCTACCTCCTGAAATCGGTTTCCTGCAATTCTGCCCCACCTTCAAGTCCTCTTGGCAGCCTTACTTAAGTATATTTTTGGACGATAGCTGTCATTTATAACTCTGCAGGTTTGTGAATTACAGTGCCCCTGAGCTCCTTTCTTCAACTCGCTTTCTTTTGAGCTGGCCGCAACACCGCAGAATGGCTTCAGGCCCTAATCTGGTTCCGGCACGGCACGCTGAGCCTTTGGTTATTTCCTCTTCCTGGTGGGAAATGAGAGTTAAATTTGCCCGTCCAGACACCTCCAGCTAGTCTCTCATTGGTTCTCCCTATTCCTGTTCATCTTCCGCAGAAATTGCAAACTGGGCCAAACAGGAGGTTAAAGGCGCTGACTCTCCAAGTGGGGAGAGTGTTAGTAAACCGTCTGGAATGTTGCACCCGAGTACCAGGGGACGAAAACTGAGACATATTTGAACACGTCTCCCGATCACATGGTTGATCATACTCTAGGTTCCACATGCATGTTTTAGCTGAAGGAAGAATACCTAAAATCTGGGTAGTTGAAACCCGTGGAATGGGTACCATGCAATATGACTTCAAAGGGTCTTCATTTTCTCACTGAACCTCTCCAATCCTATCACTGCTGCGTTTATGCCCCTGTACACATGCTTGATTCTCTTTTGGAGACATAGCAATCCATAGGTTTTAAGATACTTACTAGTCAGGTACATTCTTAGGCGTTTAATATGGGGTGTTGGGTCCATTTCGTTGAGCAAGGAGTAGCTCTTGTCTATTCCATATTTGGCTTAAGGAACTTTATCTGTGCTCATTTCAATCTCTGGTTTTATGCAGCACCCCAACTCACCTTTCCCCTTAAGCAAGCATAAGTTGGTTTTCTAAATTTGAGACCCTGTTCTGTTTTGGAATTCAGTTCCTGTGTAGCCAAGTTTACATTCCGTGTATTAGTGATATCTTATGATGATTCTCTTTCTGTGTGACTTATTTCAGTTAGAATCATCGTACCTGAATCCACTCATTATGCTGCTACGGGCCTGATGACATAGATTTCATTGCTGAGTGATACTGCATTGTACGTAAGTACCACAAGTTCTTTATCCATTTTTCACTTTCTGTGATATTGATCTTGTACGGTAAATGAGGTTCTTGTAAACAGAGACGTCCCAAACTTTGGAGTGGCTCTGTCTTTTTGAATTCAATTTCCCTAAGCTATAGGGCCATAAGTGGAAGTGCCCTAGGCTCTGTTGCTTTGTTTCTTAGATGTTTCAGGAAACACCACACACTTCTCCCGAGTGTCTGTTGGCAATTTACATCCCACCCATCAGCATAACAAGGCTCCCAGTTCTCCATGGCCTGTCCTGCCTTTCTGGATTTTACACTTTTTTCAGATGGCCCTTTTGACCAGGGGGAAGAGAGACTTCATTGTAGTGCAGATTTCCTTTGCAAGCTTGCTTGGTTGGCCAAAAAGGGCGTATGCGTTTTTTCCTGAATATATTCAGGAAAAAACGCATACGCCCTTTTTGGCCAAGTGCATCATTGTGGACGTTCTGCCTCTTTTCCTATGCTTTCAATGCAATTCCAGTCTACCTCCTGAAATCGGTTTCCTGCAATTCTGCCCCGCTTTCAAGTCCTCTTGGCAGCCTTACTTCAGTATATTTTTGGACGATAGCTGTCATTTATAACTCTGCAGGTTTGTGAATTACAGTGCCCCTGAGCTCCTTTCTTCAACTCACTTTCTTTTGAGCTGGCCGCAACACCGCAGGATGGCTTCAGGCCCTAATGTGGTTCCGGTATGGCACACTGAGCCTTTGGTCAATTCCTCTTCCTGGTGGGAAATGAGAGTTAAATATGCCCGTCCAGACACCTCCTGCTAGTCTCTCATTGGTTCTCGCTATTCCTGTTCATCTACCGCAGAAATTGCAAACTGGGCCAAACAGGAGGTTAAAGGGACTGACTCTCCAAGTCGGGAGAGTGTTAGTAAAGCGTCTGGAATGTTGCACCGGAGTACCAGGGTATGAAAACTGAGACATATTTGAACACGTCTCCCGATCACATGGTTGATCATACTCTAGGTTTCACATGCATGTTTTAGCTGAAGGAAGAATACCTTAAACCTTGGTAGTTGAAACCCGTGGAATGGGTACCATGCAATATAACTTCAAAGGGTCTTCATTTGCTCACCGAACCTCTCCAATCCTATCACTGCTGCGTTTATGCCCCTGTACACATGCTTGATTCTCTTTCGGAGACATAGCAATCCATAGGTTTTAAGATACTTACTAGTCTGGTACATTCTTAGGCGTTTAATATGCGGTGTTGAGTCCATTTCGTTGAGCAAGGAGTAGCTCTTGTCTATTCCATATTTGGCTTAAGGAACTTTATCTGTGCTCATTTCAATCTCTGGTTTTATGCAGCACCCCAACTCACCTTTCCCCTTAAGCAAGCATAAGTTGGTTTTCTAAATTTGAGACACTGTTCTGTTCTGTAATTCAGTTCCTGTGTAGCCAAGTTTACATTCCGTGTATTACTGATATCTTATGATGTTTCTTTTTCTGTGTGACTTATTTCAGTTAGAATCATCATACCTGAATCCACTCATTGTGCTGCTAAGGGCCTGATGACATAGATTTCATTGCTGAGTGATATTGCTTTGTAAGTAAATACCACAACTTCTTTATCCATTTTTCACTTTCTGTGATGTTGAACTTGTACTGTAAACGAGGTTCTTGTAAACAGAGCCGTTCCAAACTTTGGGGTGGCTGTGTCTTTTTGATTTTAATTTCCCTAAGCTATAGGACCATAAGTGGAAGTGCCCTAGGCTCTGTTGCTTTGTTTCTTAGATGTTTCAGGAAACACCATACACTTCTCCCGAGTGTCTGTTGGCAATTTACATCCCGCCCATCAGCATAACAAGGCTCCCAGTTCTCCATGGCCTGTCCTGCCTTTCTGGATTTTATACTTTTTTCAGATGGCCCTTTTGACCGGGGGGAAGTGAGACTTCATTGTAGTGCAGATTTCCTTTGCAAGTTTGCTTGGTTGGCCAAAAAGTGCGTATCCGTTTTTTCCTGAATATATTCAGAAAAAAACGCATACGCCCTTTTTCGCCAAGTGCATCATTGTGGACGTTCTGCCTCTTTTCCTATGCTTTCAATGCAATTCCAGTCTACCTCCTGAAATCGGTTTCCTGCAATTCTGCCCCGCCTTCAAGTCCTCTTGGCAGCCTTACTTCAGTATATTTTTGGACGATAGCTGTCATTTATAACTCTGCATGTTTGTGAATTACAGTGCCCCTGAGCTCCTTTCTTCAACTCGCTTTCTTTTGAGCTGGCTGCAACACCGCAGGATGGCTTCAGGCCCTAATCTTGTTCTTTCACGGCACGCTGAGCATTTGGTTATTTCCTCTTCCTGGTGGGAAATGAGAGTTAAATTTGCCCGTCCAGACACCTCTAGCTAGTCTCTCATTGGTTCTCCCTATTCCTGTTCATCTTCCGCAGAAATTGCAAACTGGGCCAAACAGGAGGTTAAAGGCGCTGACTCTCCAAGTGGGGAGAGTGTTAGTAAAGCGTCTGGAATGTTGCACCCGAGTACCAGGGGAGGAAAACTGAGGCATACTTGAACACGTCTCCCGTTCACACGGTTGATCATACTCTGGGTTCCACATGCATGTTTTAGCTGAAGGAAGAATACCTTAAACCTGGAGAGTTGAGACCCGTGGAATGGGTACCATGCAATATGACTTCAAAGGGTCTTCATTTGCTCACCGAACCTCTCCAATCCTATCACTTCTGCGTTTATGCCCCTGTACACACGCTTGATTCTCTTTTGGAGACATAGCAAACCATAGGTTTTAAGATACTTACTGGTCAGGGACATTCTTAGGTGTTTAATATGGAGTGTTGAGTCCATTTCGTTGAGCAAGGAGTAGCTCTTGTCTATTCCATATTTGGCTTAAGGAACTTTATCTGTGCTCATTTCAATCTCTGGTTTTATGCAGCACCTCAACTCACCTTTCCCTTTAAGCAAGCATAAGTTGGTTTTCTAAATTTGAGACACTGTTCTGTTCTGTAATTCAGTTCCTGTGTAGCCAAGTTTACATTCCGTGTATTACTGATATCTTATGATGTTTCTTTTTCTGTGTGACTTATTTCAGTTAGAATCATCATACCTGAATCCACTCATTGTGCTGCTAAGGGCCTGATGACATAGATTTCATTGCTGAGTGATATTGCTTTGTAAGTAAATACCACAACTTCTTTATCCATTTTTCACGTTCTGCGATGTTGAACTTGTACAGTAAACGAGGTTCTTGTAAACAGAGGCGTCCCAAACTTTGGGGTGGCTGTGTCTTTTTGATTTTAATTTCCCTAAGCTATAGGACCATAAGTGGAAGTGCCCTAGGCTCTGTTGCTTTGTTTTTTAGATGTTTCAGGAAACACCATACACTTCTCCCAAGTGTCTGTTGGCAATTTACATCCCGCCCATCAGCATAACAAGGCTCCCAGTTCTGCATGGCCTGTCCTGCCTTTCTGGATTTTACACTTTTTTCAGATGGCCCTTTTGACCGGGGGGAAGTGAGACTTCATTGTAGTGCAGATTTCCTTTGCAAGCTTGCTTGGTTGGCCAAAAAGGCCGTATGCGTTTTTTCCTGAATATATTCAGGAAAAAACGCATACGCCCTTTTTGGCCAAGTGAATCATTGTGGACGTTCTGCCTCTTTTCCTATGCTTTCAATGCTATTCCAGTCTACCTCCTGAAATCAGTTTCCTGCAATTCTGCCCCGCCTTCAAGTCCTCTTGGCAGCCTTACTTCAGTATATTTTTGGACGATAGCTGTCATTTATAACTCTGCAGGTTTGTGAATTACAGTGCCCCTGAGCTCCTTTCTTCAACTCGCTTTCTTTTGAGCTGGCTGCAACACCGCAGGATGGCTTCAGGCCCTAATCTTTTTCTTTCACGGCACGCTGAGCATTTGGTTATTTCCTCTTCCTGGTGGGAAATGAGAGTTAAATTTGCCCGTCCAGACACCTCCAGCTAGTCTCTCATTGGTTCTCCCTATTCCTGTTCATCTTCCGCAGAAATTGCAAACTGGGCCAAACAGGAGGTTAAAGGCGCTGACTCTCCAAGTGGGGAGAGTGTTAGTAAAGCGTCTGGAATGTTGCACCCGAGTACCAGGGTACGAAAACTGAGGCATACTTGAACACGTCTCCCGTTCACACGGTTGATCATACTCTGGGTTCCACATGCATGTTTTAGCTGAAGGAAGAATACCTTAAACCTGGAGAGTTGAGACCCGTGGAATGGGTACCATGCAATATGACTTCAAAGGGTCTTCATTTGCTCACCGAACCTCTCCAATCCTATCACTTCTGCGTTTATGCCCCTGTACACATGCTTGATTCTCTTTTGGAGACATAGCAATCCATAGGTTTTAAGATACTTACTGGTCAGGGACATTCTTAGGTGTTTAATATGGAGTGTTGAGTCCATTTCGTTGAGCAAGGAGTAGCTCTTGTCTATTCCATATTTGGCTTAAGGAACTTTATCTGTGCTCATTTCAATCTCTGGTTTTATGCAGCACCTCAACTCACCTTTCCCTTTAAGCAAGCATAAGTTGGTTTTCTAAATTTGAGACACTGTTCTGTTCTGTAATTCAGTTCCTGTGTAGCCAAGTTTACATTCCGTGTATTACTGATATCTTATGATGTTTCTTTTTCTGTGTGACTTATTTCAGTTAGAATCATCATACCTGAATCCACTCATTGTGCTGCTAAGGGCCTGATGACATAGATTTCATTGCTGAGTGATATTGCTTTGTAAGTAAATACCACAACTTCTTTATCCATTTTTCACGTTCTGCGATGTTGAACTTGTACAGTAAACGAGGTTCTTGTAAACAGAGGCGTCCCAAACTTTGGGGTGGCTGTGTCTTTTTGATTTTAATTTCCCTAAGCTATAGGACCATAAGTGGAAGTGCCCTAGGCTCTGTTGCTTTGTTTTTTAGATGTTTCAGGAAACACCATACACTTCTCCCGAGTGTCTGTTGGCAATTTACATCCCGCCCATCAGCATAACAAGGCTCCCAGTTCTGCATGGCCTGTCCTGCCTTTCTGGATTTTACACTTTTTTCAGATGGCCCTTTTGACCGGGGGGAAGTGAGACTTCATTGTAGTGCAGATTTCCTTTGCAAGCTTGGTTGGTTGGCCAAAAAGGCCGTATGCGTTTTTTCCTGAATATATTCAGGAAAAAACGCATACGCCCTTTTTGGCCAAGTGAATCATTGTGGACGTTCTGCCTCTTTTCCTATGCTTTCAATGCTATTCCAGTCTACCTCCTGAAATCAGTTTCCTGCAATTCTGCCCCGCCTTCAAGTCCTCTTGGCAGCCTTACTTCAGTATATTTTTGGACGATAGCTGTCATTTATAACTCTGCAGGTTTGTGAATTACAGTGCCCCTGAGCTCCTTTCTTCTACTCGCTTTCTTGTGAGCTGGCCGCAACACCGCAGGATGGCTTCAGGCCCTAATCTGGTTCCGGCACGGCATGCTGAGCCTTTGGTTAATTCCTCTTCCTGGTGGGAAATGAGAGTTAAATTTGCCCGTCCAGACACCTCCAGCTAGTCTCTCATTGGTTCTCGCTATTCCTGTTCATCTTCCGCAGAAATTGCAAACTGGGCCAAACAGGAGGTTAAAGGGACTGACTGTCTAAGTCGGGAGAGTGTTAGTAAAGCGTCTGGAATGTTGCACCCGAGTACCAGGGTACGAAAACTGTGACATATTTGAACACACCTCCCGATCACATGGTTGATCATACTCTAGGTTCCACATGCATGTTTTAGCTGAAGGAAGAATACCTTAAACCTGGGTAGTTGAAACCCGTGGAATGGGTACCATGCAATATGACTTCAAAGGGTCTTCATTTGCTCACCGAACCTTTCCAATCCTATCACTGCTGCATTTATGCCCCTGTACACATGCTTGATTCTGTTTCGGAGACATAGCAATCCATAGGTTTTAAGATACTTACTAGTCAGGTACATTCTTAGGCGTTTAATATGCGGTGTTGAGTCCATTTCGTTGAGCAAGGAGTAGCTCTTGTCTATTCCATATTTGGCTTAAGGAACTTTTTCTGTGCTCATTTCGATCTCTGATTTTATGCAGCACCCCAACTCACCTTTCCCCTTAAGCAAGCATAAGTTGGTTTTCTAAATTTGAGACCCTGTTCTGTTCTGTAATTCAGTTCCTGTGTAGCCAAGTTTACATTCCGTGTGTTAGTGATATCTCATGATGTTTCTTTTTCTGTGTGACCTATTTCAGTTAGAATCATCGTACCTGAATCCACTCATTATGCTGCTACGGGCCTGATGACATAGATTTCATTGCTGAGTGATACTGCATTGTACGTAAGTACCACAAGTTCTTTATCCATTTTTCACTTTCTGTGATATTGAACTTGTATGGTAAATGAGGTTCTTGTAAACAGAGGCGTCCCAAACTTTGGGGTGGCTGTGTCTTTTTGAGTTTAATTTCCCTAAGCTATAGGACCATAAGTGGAAGTGCCCTAGGCTCTGTTGCTTTGTTTTTTAGATGTTTCAGGAAACACCATACACTTCTCCCGAGTGTCTGTTGGCAATTTACATCCCGCCCATCATCATAACAAGGCTCCCAGTTCTCCATGGCCTGTCCTGCCATTCTGGATTTTACACTTTTTTCAGATGGCCCTTTTGACCAGGGGGAAGAGAGACTTCATTGTAGTGCAGATTTCCTTTGCAAGCTTGCTTGGTTGGCCAAAAAGGGCGTATGCGTTTTTTCCTGAATATATTCAGGAAAAAACGCATACGCCCTTTTTGGCCAAGTGCATCATTGTGGACGTTCTGCCTCTTTTCCTATGCTTTCAATGCAATTCCAGTCTACCTCCTGAAATCTGTTTCCTGCAATTCTGCCCCGCTTTCAAGTCCTCTTGGCAGCCTTACTTCAGTATATTTTTGGACGATAGCTGTCATTTATAACTCTGCAGGTTTGTGAATTACAGTGCCCCTGAGCTCCTTTCTTCAACTCGCTTTCTTGTGAGCTGGCCGCAACACCGCAGGATGGCTTCAGGCCCTAATCTGTTTCTGGCACGGCACGCTGAGCCTTTGGTTAATTCCTCTTCCTGGTGGGAAATGAGAGTTAAATTTGCCCATCCAGACACCTCCAGCTAGTCTCTCATTGGTTCTCGCTATTCCTGTTCATCTTCCGCAGAAATTGCAAACTGGGCCAAACAGGAGGTTAAAGGGACTGACTCTCCAAGTCGGGATAGTGTTAGTAAAGCGTCTGCAATGTTGCACCCGAGTACCAGGGTACGAAAACTGAGACATATTTGAACACGTCTCCCGATCACATGGTTGATCATACTCTAGGTTCCACATGCATGTTTTAGCTGAAGGAAGAATACCTTAAACCAGGGTAGTTGAAACCCGTGGAATGGGTACCATGCAATAAGACTTCAAAGGGTCTTCATTTGCTCACCGAACCTCTCCAATCCTATCACTGCTGCGTTTATGTCCCTGTACAAATGATTGATTCTCTTTCGGAGACATAGCAACCCATAGGTTTTAAGATACTTACTAGTCTGGTACATTCTTAGGCGTTTAATTTGCGGTGTTGAGTCCATTTCGTTGAGCAAGAGTAGCTCTTGTCTATTCCGTATTTGGCTTAAGGAACTTTATCTGTGCTCATTTCAATCTCTGGTTTTATGCAGCACCCCAACTCACCTTTCCCCTTAAGCAAGCATAAGTTGGTTTTCTAAATTTGAGACCCTGTTCTGTTCTGTAATTCAGTTCCTGTGTAGCCAAGTGTACATTCTGTGTGTTAGTGATATCTTATGATGTTTCTTTTTCTGTGTGACTTATTTCAGTTAGAATCATCGTACCTGAATCCACTCATTATGCTGCTACGGGCCTGATGACATAGATTTCATTGCTGAGTGATACTGCATTGTACGTAAGTACCACAAGTTCTTTATCCATTTTTCAGTTTCTGTGATATTGAACTTGTACGGTAAACGAGGTTCTTGTAAACAGAGGCGTCCCAAACTTTGGGGTGGCTGTGTCTTTTTGATTTTAATTTCCCTAAGCTATAGGACCATAAGTGGAAGTGCCCTAGGCTCTATTGCTTTGTTTCTTAGATGTTTCAGGAAACACCATACACTTCTCCCGAGTGTCTGTTGGCAATTTACATCCCGCCCATCAGCATAACAAGGCTCCCAGTTCTCCATGGCCTGTCCTGCCTTTCTGGATTTTACACTTTTTTCAGATGGCCCTTTTGACCAGGGGGAAGAGAGACTTCATTGTAGTGCAGATTTCCTTTGCAAGCTTGCTTGGTTGGCCAAAAAGGGCGTATGCGTTTTTTCCTGAATATATTCAGGAAAAAACGCATACGCCCTTTTTGGCCAAGTGCATCATTGTGGACGTTCTGCCTCTTTTCCTATGCTTTCAATGCAATTCCAGTCTACCTCCTGAAATCGGTTTCCTGCAATTCTGCCCCGCTTTCAAGTCCTCTTGGCAGCCTTACTTCAGTATATTTTTGGACGATAGCTGTCATTTATAACTCTGCATGTTTGTGAATTACAGTGCCCCTGAGCTCCTTTCTTCAACTCACTTTCTTTTGAGCTGGCCGCAACACCGCAGGATGGCTTCAGGCCCTAATGTGGTTCCGGCATGGCACGCTGAGCCTTTGGTCAATTCCTCTTCCTTGTGGGAAATGAGAGTTAAATATGCCCGTCCAGACACCTCCTGCTAGTCTCTCATTGGTTCTCGCTATTCCTGTTCATCTACCGCAGAAATTGCAAACTGGGCCAAACAGGAGGTTAAAGGGACTGACTCTCCAAGTCGGGAGAGTGTTAGTAAAGCGTCTGGAATGTTGCACCGGAGTACCAGGGTATGAAAACTGAGACATATTTGAACACGTCTCCCGATCACATGGTTGATCATACTCTAGGTTTCACATGCATGTTTTAGCTGAAGGAAGAATACCTTAAACCTTGGTAGTTGAAACCCGTGGAATGGGTACCATGCAATATAACTTCAAAGGGTCTTCATTTGCTCACCGAACCTCTCCAATCCTATCACTGCTGCGTTTATGCCCCTGTACACATGCTTGATTCTCTTTCGGAGACATAGCAATCCATAGGTTTTAAGATACTTACTAGTCTGGTACATTCTTAGGCGTTTAATATGCGGTGTTGAGTCCATTTCGTTGAGCAAGGAGTAGCTCTTGTCTATTCCGTATTTGGCTTAAGGAACTTTATCTGTGCTCATTTCAATCTCTGGTTTTATGCAGCACCCCAACTCACCTTTCCCCTTAAGCAAGCATAAGTTGGTTTTCTAAATTTGAGACACTGTTCTGTTCTGTAATTCAGTTCCTGTGTAGCCAAGTTTACATTCCGTGTATTACTGATATCTTATGATGTTTCTTTTTCTGTGTGACTTATTTCAGTTAGAATCATCATACCTGAATCCACTCATTGTGCTGCTAAGGGCCTGATGACATAGATTTCATTGCTGAGTGATATTGCTTTGTAAGTAAATACCACAACTTCTTTATCCATTTTTCACTTTCTGTGATGTTGAACTTGTACTGTAAACGAGGTTCTTGTAAACAGAGCCGTTCCAAACTTTGGGGTGGCTGTGTCTTTTTGATTTTAATTTCCCTAAGCTATAGGACCATAAGTGGAAGTGCCCTAGGCTCTGTTGCTTTGTTTTTTAGATGTTTCAGGAAACACCATACACTTCTCCCGAGTGTCTGTTGGCAATTTACATCCCGCCCATCAGCATAACAAGGCTCCCAGTTCTGCATGGCCTGTCCTGCCTTTCTGGATTTTACACTTTTTTCAGATGGCCCTTTTGACCGGGGGGAAGTGAGACTTCATTGTAGTGCAGATTTCCTTTGCAAGCTTGCTTGGTTGGCCAAAAAGGCCGTATGCGTTTTTTCCTGAATATATTCAGGAAAAAACGCATACGCCCTTTTTGGCCAAGTGAATCATTGTGGACGTTCTGCCTCTTTTCCTATGCTTTCAATGCTATTCCAGTCTACCTCCTGAAATCAGTTTCCTGCAATTCTGCCCCGCCTTCAAGTCCTCTTGGCAGCCTTACTTCAGTATATTTTTGGACGATAGCTGTCATTTATAACTCTGCAGGTTTGTGAATTACAGTGCCCCTGAGCTCCTTTCTTCAACTCGCTTTCTTTTGAGCTGGCCGCAACACCGCAGAATGGCTTCAGGCCCTAATCTGGTTCCGGCACGGCACGCTGAGCCTTTGGTTATTTCCTCTTCCTGGTGGGAAATGAGAGTTAAATTTGCCCGTCCAGACACCTCCAGCTAGTCTCTCATTGGTTCTCCCTATTCCTGTTCATCTTCCGCAGAAATTGCAAACTGGGCCAAACAGGAGGTTAAAGGCGCTGACTCTCCAAGTGGGGAGAGTGTTAGTAAACCGTCTGGAATGTTGCACCCGAGTACCAGGGGAGGAAAACTGAGGCATACATGAACACGTCTCCCGTTCACATGGTTGATCATACTCTGGGTTCCACATGCATGTTTTAGCTGAAGGAAGAATACCTTAAACCTGGAGAGTTGAGACCCGTGGAATGGGTACCATGCAATATGACTTCAAAGGGTCTTCATTTGCTCACCGAACCTCTCCAATCCTATCACTTCTGCATTTATGCCCCTGTACACACGCTTGATTCTCTTTTGGAGACATAGCAATCCATAGGTTTTAAGATACTTACTGGTCAGGGACATTCTTAGGCGTTTAATATGGGGTGTTGAGTCCATTTCGTTGAGCAAGGTGTAGCTCTTGTCTATTCCATATTTGGCTTAAGGAACTTTATCTGTGCTCATTTCGATCTCTGGTTTTATGCAGCACCCCAACTCACCTTTCCCCTTAAGCAAGCATAAGTTGGTTTTCTAAATTTGAGACCCTGTTCTGTTCTGTAATTCAGTTTCTGTGTAGCCAAGTTTACATTCCGTGTATTACTGATATCTTATGATGTTTCTTTTTCTGTGTGGCTTATTTCAGTTAGAATCATCATACCTGAATCCACTCATTGTGCTGCTAAGGGCCTGATGACATAGATTTCATTGCTGAGTGATATTGCTTTGTAAGTTAATACCACAACTTCTTTATCCATTTTTCACTTTCTGCGATGTTGAACTTGTACTGTAAACGAGGTTCCTGTAAACAGAGCCGTTCCAAACTTTGGGGTGGCTGTGTCTTTTTGATTTTAATTTCCCTAAGCTATAGGACCATAAGTGGAAGTGCCCTAGGCTCTGTTGCTTTGTTTTTTAGATGTTTCAGGAAACACCATACACTTCTCCCCAGTGTCTGTTGGCAATTTACATCCCGCCCATCAGGATAACAAGGCTCCCAGTTCTCCATGGCCTGTCCTGCCTTTCTGGATTTTACACTTTTTTCAGATGGCCCTTTTGACCGGGGGAAGTGAGACTTCATTGTAATGCAGATTTCCTTTGCAAGCTTGCTTGGTTGGCCAAAAAGGGCGTATGCGTTTTTTCCTGAATATATTCAGGAAAAAACGCATACGCCCTTTTTGGCCAAGTGAATCATTGTGGACGTTCTGCCTCTTTTCCTATGCTTTCAATGCTATTCCAGTCTACCTCCTGAAATCAGTTTCCTGCAATTCTGCCCCGCCTTCAAGTCCTCTTGGCGGCCTTACTTCAGTATATTTTTGGACGATAGCTGTCATTTATAACTCTGCAGGTTTGTGAATTACAGTGCCCCTGAGCTCCTTTCTTCAACTCTCTTTCTTGTGACCTGGCTGCAACACAGCAGGATGGCTTCAGGCCCTAATCTGGTTCCGGCCCGGCACGCTGAGCCTTTGGTTAATTCCTCTTCCTGGTGGGAAATGAGAGTTAAATTTGCCCGTCCAGACACCTCCAGCTAGTGTCTCATTTGTTCTCGCTATTCCTGTTCATCTTCCGCAGAAATTGCAAACTGGGCCAAACAGGAGGTTAAAGGGACTGACTCTCCAAGTCGGGAGAGTGTTAGTAAAGCGTCTGGAATGTTGCACCCGAGTACCAGGGTACGAAAACTGAGACATATTTGAACACGTCTCCCGACCACATAGTTGATCATACTCTGGGTTCCACATGCATGTTTTAGCTGAAGGAAGAATACCTTAAACCTGGAGAGTTGAAACCCGTGGAATGGGTACCATGCAATATAACTTCAAAGGGTCTTCACTTGGTCACCGAACCTCTCCAATCCTATCACTGCTGCGTTTATGCCCCTGTACACACGCTTGATTCTCTTTCAGAGACATAGCAATCCATAAGTTTTAAGATACTTACTAGTCAGGTACATTCTTAGGCGTTTAATATGCGGTGTTGAGTCCATTTCGTTGAGCAAGGAGTAGCTCTTGTCTATTCCGTATTTGGCTTAAGGAACTTTATCTGTGCTCATTTCAATCTCTGGTTTTATGCAACACCCCAACTCACCTTTCCCCTCAAGCAAGCATAAGTTGGTTTTCTAAATTTGAGACCATGTTCTGTTCTGTAATTCAGTTCCTGTGTAGCCAAGTTTACATTCCGTGTGTTAGTGATATCTTATGATGTTTCTTTTTCTGTGTGACTTACTTCAGTTAGAATCATCGTACCTGAATCCACTCATTATGCTGCTACGGGCCTGATGACATAGATTTCATTGCTGAGTGATACTGCATTGTACGTAAGTACAACAAGTTCTTTATCCATTTTTCACTTTCTGTGATATTGAACTTGTACGGTAAACGAGGTTCTTGTAAACAGAGACGTCCCAAACTTTGGGGTGGCTGTGTCTTTTTGATTTTAATTTCCCTAAGCTATAGGACCATAAGTGGAAGTGCCCTAGGCTCTGTTGCTTTGTTTCTTAGATGTTTCAGGAAACACCATACACTTCTCCCGAGTGTCTGTTGGCAATCTACATCCCGCCCATCAGTATAACAAGGCTCCCAGTTCTCCATGGCCTGTCCTGCCTTTCTGGATTTTACACTTTTTTCAGAAGGCCCCTTTGACCAGGGGGAAGTGAGACTTCATTGTAGTGCAGATTTCCTTTGCAAGCTTGCTTGGTTGGCCAAAAAGGGCGTATCCGTTTTTTCCTGAATATATTCAGGAAAAAACGCATACGCCCTTTTTGGCCAAGTGCATCATTGTGGACGTTCTGCCTCTTTTCCTATGCTTTCAATGCAATTCCAGTCTACCTCCTGAAATCGGTTTCCTGCAATTCTGCCCCGCTTTCAAGTCCTCTTGGCAGCCTTACTTCAGTATATTTTTGGACGATAGCTGTCATTTATAACTCTGCAGGTTTGTGAATTACAGTGCCCCTGAGCTCCTTTCTTCAACTCGCTTTCTTGTGAGCTGGCCGCAACACCGCAGGATGGCTTCAGGCCCTAATCTGGTTCCGGCACGGCATGCTGAGCCTTTGGTTAATTCCTCTTCCTGGTGAGAAATGAGAGTTAAATTTGCCCGTCCAGACACCTCCAGCTAGTCTCTCATTGGTTCTCGCTATTCCTGTTCATCTTCTGCAGAAATTGCAAACTGGGCCAAACAGGAGGTTAAAGGGACTGACTCTCCAAGTCGGGAGAGTGTTAGTAAAGCGTCTGGAATGTTGCACCCGAGTACCAGGGTACGGAAACTGAGACATATTTGAACACGTCTCCTGATCACATGGTTGATCATACTCTGGGTTCCACATGCATGTTTTAGCTGAAGGAAGAATACCTTAAACCTGGAGAGTTGAGACCCGTGTAATGGGTACCATGCAATATGACTTCAAAGGGTCTTCACTTGCTCACTGAACCTCTCCAATCCTATCACTGCTGCGTTTATGCCCCTGTACACACACTTGATTTTCTTTCGGAGACATAGCAATCCATAGGTTTTAAGATACTTACTAGTCAGGTACATTCTTAGGCGTTTAATATGCGGTGTTGAGTCCATTTCGTCGAGCAAGGAGTAGCTCTTGTCTATTCCATATTTGGGTTAAGGAACTTTATCTGTGCTCATTTCAATTTCTGGTTTTATGCAGCACCCCAACTCACCTTTAACCTTAAGCAAACATAAGTTGGTTTTCTAAATTTGAGACCCTGATCTGTTCTGTAATTCAGTTCCTGTGTAGCCAAGTTTACATTCCGTGTATTAGTGATATCTTATGATGTTTCTTTTTCTGTGTGACTTATTTCAGTTAGAATCATCATACCAGAATCCACTCATTATGCTGCTACGTGCCTGATGACATAGATTTCATTGCTGAGTGATACTGCATTGTACGTAAGTACCACAAGTTCTTTATCCATTTTTCACTTTCTGTGATATTGAACTTGTACGGTAAACGAGGTTCTTGTAAACAGAGGCATCCCAAACTTTGGGGTGGCTGTGTCTTTTTGATTTTAATTTCCCTAAGCTATAGGACCATAAGTGGAAGTGCCCTAGGCTCTGTTGCTTTGTGTTTTAGATGTTTCAGGAAACACCATACACTTCTCCCGAGTGTCTGTTGGCAATTTACATCCCGCCCATCAGCATAACAAGGCTCCCAGTTCTCCATGGCCTGTCCTGCCTTTCTGGATTTTACACTTTTTTCAGATGGCCCTTTTGACCGGGGGGAAGTGAGACTTCATTGTAGTGCAGATTTCCTTTGCAAGCTTGCTTGGTTGGCCAAAAAGTGCGTATGCGTTTTTTCCTGAATATATTCAGGAAAAAACGCATACGCCCTTTTTGGCCAAGTGCATCATTGTGGACGTTCTGCCTCTTTTCCTATGCTTTCAATGCAATTCCAGTCTACCTCCTGAAATTGTTTTCCTGCAATTCTGCCCCGCTTTCAAGTCCTCTTGGCATCCTTACTTCAGTATATTTTTGGACGATAGCTGTCATTTATAACTCTGCAGGTTTGTGAATTACAGTGCCCCTGAGCTCCTTTCTTCAACTCGCTTTCTTGTGAGTTGGCCGCAACACCGCAGGATGACTTCAGGCCCTAATATGGTTCCGGCACGGCACACTGAGCCTTTGGTTAATTCCTCTTCCTGGTGGGAAATGAGAGTTAAATATGCCCGTCCAGACACCTCCAGCTAGTCTCTCATTGGTTCTCGCTATTCCTGTTCATCTTCCGCAGAATTTGCAAACTGGGCCAAACAGGAGGTTAAAGGAACTGACTCTCCAAGTGGGGAGAGTGTTAGTAAAGCATCTGGAATGTTGCACCCGAGTACCAGGGTATGAAAACTGAGACATATTTGAACACGTCTCCCGATCACATGGTTGATCATACTCTAGGTTCCACATGCATGTTTTAATTGAAGGAAGAATACCTTAAACCTGGGTAGTTGAAACCCGTGGAATGGGTACCATGCAATGTGACTTCAAAGGGTCTTCATTTGCTCACCGAACCTCTCCAATCCTGTCACTGCTGCGTTTATGCCCCTGTACACATGCTTGATTCTCTTTCGGATTCATAGCAATCCATACGTTTTAAGATACTTACTAGTCAGCTACATTCTTAGGCGTTTAATATGCGGTGTTGAGTCCATTTCATTGAGCAAGGAGTAGCTCCTGTCTATTCCATATTTGGCTTATGGAACTTTATCTGTGCTCATTTCAATTTCTGGTTTTATGCAGCACCCCAACTCACCTTTCCCCTTAAGCAAGCATAAGTTGGTTTTCTAAATTTGAGACCCTGTTCTGTTCTGTAATTCAGTTCCTGTGTAGCCAAGTTTACATTCCGTGTATTACTGATATCTTATGAAGTTTCTTTTTCTGTGTGACTTATTTCAGTTAGAATCATCATACCTGAATCCACTCATTGTGCTGCTAAGGGCCTGATGACATAGATTTCATTGCTGAGTGATATTGCTTTGTAAGTAAATACCACAACTTCTTTATTCATTTTTCACTTTCTGCGATGTTGAACTTGTACTGTAAATGAGGTTCTTGTAAACAGAGGCGTCCCAAAATTTGGGGTGGCTGTGTCTTTTTGATTTTAATTTCCCTAAGCTATAGGACCATAAGTGGAAGTGCCCTAGGCTCTGTTGCTTTGTTTTTTAGATGTTTCAGGAAACACCATACACTTCTCCCCAGTGTGTGTTGGCAATTTACATCCCGGTCATCAGCATAACAAGGCTCCCAGTTCTCCATGGCCTGTCCTGCCTTTCTGGATTTTACACTTTTTTCAGATGGCCATTTTGACCGGGGGGAAGTGAGACTTCATTGTAGTGCAGATTTCCTTTGCAAGCTTGCTTGGTTGGCCAAAAAGGGCGTATGCAGTTTTTCCTGAATATATTCAGGAAAAAACGCATACGCCCTTTTTGGCCAAGTGCATCATTGTGGACGTTCTGCCTCTTTTCCTATGCTTTCAATGCAATTCCAGTCTACCTCCTGTATTCGGTTTCCTGCAATTCTGCCCCGCTTTCAAGTCCTCTTGGCAGCCTTACTTCAGTATATTTTTGGATGATAGCTGTCATTTATAACTCTGTAGGTTTGTGAATTACAGTGCCCCTGAGCTCCTTTCTTCAACTCGCTTTCTTGTGACCTGGCCGCAACACCGCAGGATGGCTTCAGGCCCTAATCTGGTTCCGGCACGGCACGCTGAGCCTTTGGTTAATTCCTCTTCCTGGTGGGAAATGAAAGTTAAATTTGCCGTCCAGACACCTCCAGCTAGTCTCTCATTGGTTCTCGCTATTCCTGTTCATCTTCCGCAGAAATTGCAAACTGGGCCAAACAGGAGGTTAAAGGGACTGACTCTCCAAGTCGGGAGAGCGTTAGTAAAGCGTCTGGAATGTTGCACCCGAGTACCAGGGGAGGAAAACAGAGACATATTTGAACACGTCTCCCGTTCACACGGTTGATCATAATCTGGGTTCCACATGCATGTTTTAGCTGAAGGAAGAATACCTTAAACCTGGAGAGTTGAGACCCGTGTAATGGGTACCATGCAATATGACTTCAAAGGGTCTTCATTTGCTCACCGAACCTCTCCAATCCTATCACTGCTGCGTTTATGCACCTGTACACATGCTTGATTCTCTTTCGGAGACATAGCAATCCATAGGTTTTAAGTTACTTACTAGACAGGTACATTCTTAGGCGTTTAATATGGGGTGTTGAGTCCATTTCGTTGAGCAAGGACTAGCTCTTGTCTATTCCATATTTGGCTTAAGGAACTTTATCTGTGCTCATTTCAATCTCTGGTTTTATGCAGCACCCCAACTCACCTTTACCCTTAAGCAAGCATAAGTTGGTTTTCTAAATTTGAGACCCTGTTCTGTTCTGTAATTCAGTTCCTGTGTAACCAAGTTTACATTCCGTGTATTACTGATATCTTATGATATTTCTTTTTCTGTGTGACTTATTTCCGTTAGAATCATCATACCTGAATCCACTCATTATGCTGCTACGGGCCTGATGACATAGATTTCATTGCTGAGTGATACTGCATTGTACGTAAGTACCACAAGTTCTTTTTCCATTTTTCACTTTCTGTGATATTGAACTTGTACGGTAAACGAGGTTCTTGTAAACAGAGGCGTCCCAAACTTTGGGGTGGCTGTGTCTTTTTGATTTTAATTTCCCTAAGCTATAGGACCATAAGTGGAAGTGCCCTAGGCTCTGTTGCTTTGTTTTTTAGATGTTTCAGGAAACACCATACACTTCTCCCGAGTGTCTGTTGGCAATTTACATCCCGCCCATCAGCATAACAAGGCTCCCAGTTCTCCATGGCCTGTCCTGCCTTTCTGGATTTTACACTTTTTTCAGATGGCCCTTTTGACCGGGGAGAAGTGAGACTTCATTGTAGTGCAGATTTCCTTTGCAAGCTTGCTTGGTTGGCCAAAAAGGGCGTATGCGTTTTTTCCTGAATATATTCAGGAAAAAACGCATACGCCCTTATTGGCCAAGTGCATCACTGTGGACGTTCTGCCTCTTTTCCTATGCTTTCAATGCAATTCCAGTCTACCTCCTGAAATCGGTTTCCTGCAATTCTGCCCCGCTTTCAAGTCCCCTTGGCAGCCTTACTTCAGTATATTTTTGGACGATAGCTGTCATTTATAACTCTGCAGGTTTGTGAATTACAGTGCCCCTGAGCTCCTTTCTTCAACTCACTTTCATTTGAGCTGGCCGCAACACCGCAGGATGGCTTCAGGTCCTAATCTGGTTCCGGCACGGCACGCTGAGCCTTTGGTTAATTCCTCTTCCTGGTGGGAAATGAGAGTTAAATTTGCCCGTGCAGACACCTCCAGCTTGTCTCTCATTGGTTCTCGCTATTCCTGTTCATCTTCCGCAGAAATCGCAAACTGGGCCAAACAGGAGGTTAAAGGCGCTGACTCTCCAAGTGGGGAGAGTGTTAGTAAAGCGTCTGGAATGTTGCACCCGAGTACCAGGGTAAGAAAATTGAGACATATTTAAACACGTCTCCCGATCACATGGTTGATCATACTCTGGGTTCCACATGCATGTATTAGCTGAAGGAAGAATAACTTAAACTAGGGTAGTTGAAAGCCGTGGAAAGGGTACCATGGAATATGACTTCAAAGGGTCTTCATTTGCTCACCGAACCTCTCCAATCCTATCATTGCTGCGTTTATGCCCCTGTACACATGCTTGATTCTCTTTTGGAGACATAGCAATCCATAGATTTTAAGTTACTTACTAGACAGGTACATTCTTAGGCGTTTAATATGCGGTGTTGAGTCCATTTCGTTGAGCAAGGAGTAGCTCTTGTCTATTCCATATTTGGCTTAAGGAACTTTATCTGTGCTCATTTCAATCTCTGGTTTTATGCAGCACCCCAACTCACCTTTCCCCTTAAGCAAGCATAAGTTGGTTTTCTAAATTTGAGACCCTGTTCTGTTCTGTAATTCAGTTCCTGTGTAGCCAAGTTTACATTCCGTGTATTACTGATATCATATGATGTTTCTTTTTCTGTGTGACTTATTTCAGTTAGAATCATCATACCTGAATCTACTCATTGTGCTGCTAAGGGCCTGATGACATAGATTTCATTGCTGAGTGATATTGCTTTGTAAGTTAATACCACAACTTCTTTATCCATTTTTCACTATCTGCGATGTTGAACTTGTACTGTAAACGAGGTTCTTGTAAACAGAGGCCTCCCAAACTTTGGGGTGGCTCTGTCTTTTTGATTTTAATTTCCCTAAGCTATAGGACCGTAAGTGGAAGTGCCCTAGGCTCTGTTGCTTTGTTTTTTAGATGTTTCAGGAAACACCATACACTTCTCCCGAGTGTCTGTTGGCAATTTACATCCCGCCCATCAGCCTAACAAGGCTCCCAGTTCTCCATGGCCTGTCCTGCCTTTCTGGATTTTACACTTTTTTCAGATGGCCCTTTTGACCGGGGGGAAGTGAGACTTCATTGTAGTGCAGATTTCCTTTGCAAGCTTGCTTGGTTGGCCAAAAAGGGCGTATGCGTTTTTTCCTGAATATATTCAGGAAAAAACGCATACGCCCTTTTTGGCCAAGTGCATCATTGTGGACGTTCTGCTTCTTTTCCTATGCTTTCAATGCAATTCCTGTCTACCTCCTGAAATCGGTTTCCTGCAATTCTGCCCCGCTTTCAAGTCCTCTTGGCAGCCTTACTTCAGTATATTTTTGGACGATAGGTGTCATTTATAACTCTGCAGGTTTGTGAATTACAGTGCCCCTGAGCTCCTTTCTTCAACTCGCTTTCTTGTGACCTGGCCGCAACACCGCAGGATGGCTTCAGGCCCTAATCTGGTTCCGGCACGGCACGCTGAGCCTTTGGTTATTTCCTCTTCCTGGTGGGAAATGAGAGTTAAATTTGCGCATCCAGACAACTCCAGCTAGTCTCTCATTGGTTCTCACTATTCCTGTTCATCTTCCGCAGAAATTGCAAACTGGGCCAAACAGGAGGTTAAAGGCACTGACTCTCCAAGTGGGGAGAGTGTTAGTAAAGCATCTGGAATGTTGCACCCGAGTAACAGGGGAGGAAAACTGAGACATATTTGAACACGTCTCCCATTCACACGGTTGATCATAGTCTGGGTTCCACATGCATGTTTTAGCTGAAGGAAGAATACCTTAAACCTGGGTAGTTGAAACGCGTGGAATGGGTACCATGCAATATGACTTCAAAGGGTCTTCATTTGCTCACCGAACCTCTCCAATCCTATCACTGCTGCATTTATGCCCCTGTACACACGCTTGATTCTCATTTGGAGACATAGCAATCCATAGGTTTTAAGATACTTACTAGTCAGGTACATTCTTAGGCGTTTAATATGGGGTGCTGAGTCCATTTCGTTGAGCAAGGAGTAGCTCTTGTCTATTCCATATTTGGCTTAAGGAAGTTTATCTGTGCTCATTTCAATCTCTGGTTTTATGCAGCACCCCAACTCACCTTTCCCCTTAAGGAAGCATAAGTTGCTTTTCTAAATTTGAGACCCTGTTCTGTTCTGTAATTCAGTTCCTGTGTAGCCAGGTTTCCAATCCATGTATTACTGATATCTTATGATGTTTCTTTTTCTGTGTGACTTATTTCAGTTAGAATGATCATACCTGAATCCACTCATTGTGCTGCGAGTGGCCTGATGACATAGATTTCATTGCTGAGTGATATTGCTTTGTAAGTAAATACCACAACTTCTTTATCCATTTTTCACTTTCTGCGATGTTGAACCTGTACTGTAAACGAGCTTCTTGTAAACAGAGGCGTCCCAAACTTTGGGGTGGCTGTGTCTTTTTGATTTTAATTTCCCTAAGCTATAGGACCATAAGTGGAAGTGCCCTAGGCTCTGATGCTTTGTTTTTTAGATGTTTCAGGAAACACCATACACTTCTCCCGAGTGTCTGTTGGCAATTTACATCCCGCCCCTCATCATAACAAGGCTCCCAGTTCTCCATGGTCTGTCCTGCCTTTCTGGATTTTACACTTTTTTCAGATGGCCCTTTTGACCGGGGGGAAGTGAGACTTCATTGTAGTGCAGATTTCCTTTGCAAGCTTGCTTGGTTGGCCAAAAAGGGCGTATGCGTTTTTTCCTGAATATATTCAGGAAAAAACGCATACGCCCTTTTTGGCCAAGTGCATCATTGTGGACGTTCTGCCTCTTTTCCTATGCTTTCAATGCAATTCCTGTCTACCTCCTGAAATCGGTTTCCTGCAATTCTGCCCCACTTTCAAGTCCTCTTGGCAGCCTTACTTCAGTATATTTTTGGACGATAGCTGTCATTTATAACTCTGCAGGTTTGTGAATTACAGTGCCCCTGAGCTCCTTTCTTCAACTCCCTTTCTTGTGAGCTGGCCGCAACACCGCAGGATGGCTTCAGGCCCTAATCTGGTTCTGGCATGGCACGCTGAGCCTTTGGTTATTTCCTCTTCCTGGTGGGAAATGAGAGTTAAATTTGCCCGTCCAGACACCTCCAGCTAGTCTCTCATTGGTTCTTGCTATTCCTGTTCATCTTCCGCAGAAATTGCAAACTGGGCCAAACAGGAGGTTAAAGGTGCTGACTCTCCAAGTGGGGAGAGTGTTAGTAAAGCGTCTGGAATGTTGCACCCGAGTAACAGGGGAGGAAAACTGAGACATATTTGAACACGTCTCCCGTTCACACGGTTGATCATACTCTGGGTTCCACATGCATGTTTTAGCTGAAGGAAGAATACCTTAAACCTGGAGAGTTGAGACCCGTGGAATGGGTACCATGCAATATGACTTCAAAGGGTCTTCATTTGCTCACCGAACCTCTCCAATCCTATCACTGCTGCGTTTATGCCCCTGTACACACGCTTGATTCTCTTTTGGAGACATAGCAATCCATAGGTTTTAAGATACTTACTAGTCAGATACATTCTTAGGCGTTTAATATGGGGTGTTGAGTCCATTTCGTTGAGCAAGGAGTACCTCTTGTCTATTCCATATTTGGCTTAAGGAACTTTATCTGTGCTCATTTCAATCTCTGGTTTTATGCAGCACCCCAACTCACCTTTCCCCTTAAGCAAGCATAAGTTGGTTTTCTAAATTTGAGACACTGTTCTGTTCTGTAATTCAGTTCCTGTGTAGCCAAGTTTACATTCCGTGTATTAGTGATATCTTATGATGTTTCTTTTTCTGTGTGACTTATTTCAGTTAGAATCATCGTACCTGAATCCACTCATTATGCTGCTACGGACCTGATGACACAGATTTCATTGCTGGGTGATACTGCATTGTACGTAAGTACCACAAGTTCTTTATCCATTTTTCACTTTCTGCGATGTTGAACCTGTACGGTAAACGAGGTTCTTGTAAACAGAGGCGTCCCAAACTTTGGGGTGGCTGTGTCTTTTTGATTTTAATTTCCCTAAGCTATAGGACCATAAGTGGAAGTGCCCTAGGCTCTGTTGCTTTGTTTTTTAGATGTTTCAGAAAACACCATACACTTCTCCCGAGTGTCTGTTGGCAATTTACATCCCGCCCATCAGCATAACAAGGCTCCCAGTTCTCCATGGTCTGTCCTGCCTTTCTGGATTTTACACTTTTTTCAGATGGCCCTTTTGACCGGGGGGAAGTGAGACTTCATTGTAGTGCAGATTTCCTTTGCAAGCTTGCTTGGTTGGCCAAAAAGCGCGTATGCGTTTTTTCCTGAATATATTCAGGAAAAAACGCATACGCCCTTTTTGGCCAAGTGCATCATTGTGGATGTTCTGCCTCTTTTCCTATGCTTTCAATGCAATTCCAGTCTACCTCCTGAAATCGGTTTCCTGCAATTCTGCCCCGCTTTCAAGTCCTCTTGGCAGCCTTACTTCAGTATATTTTTGGACGATAGCTGTCATTTATAACTCTGCAGGTTTGTGAATTACAGTGCCCCTGAGCTCCTTTCTTCAACTCGCTTTCTTGTGAGCTGGCTGCAACACCGCAGGATGGCTTCAGGCCCTAATCTGGTTCCGGCACGGCACGCTGAGCCTTTGGTTAATTCCTCTTCCTGGTGGGAAATGAGAGTTAAATTTGCCCGTCCAGACACCTCCAGCTAGTCTCTCATTGGTTCTCGCTATTCCTGTTCATCTTCCGCAGAAATTGCAAACTGGGCCAAACAGGAGGTTAAAGGGACTGACTCTCCAAGTCGGGAGAGTGTTAGTAAAGCGTCTAGAATGTTGCACCCGAGTACCAGGGTACGAAAACTGAGACATATTTGAACACGTCTCCCGATCACATGGTTGATCATACTCTAGGTTCCACGTGCATGTTTTAGCTGAAGGAAGAATACCTTAAACCTGGGTAGTTGAAACCCGTGGAATGGGTACCATGCAATATGACTTCAAAGGGTCTTCATTTGCTCACCGAACCTCTCCAATCCTATCACTGCTGCATTTATGCCCGTGTACACACGCTTGATTCTCTTTTGGTGACATAGCAATCCATAGGTTTTAAGATACTTACTAGTCAGGTACATTCTTAGGCGTTTAATATGGGGTGTTGAGTCCATTTCATTGAGCAAGGAGTAGCTCTTGTCTATTCCATATTTGGCTTAAGGAACTTTATCTGTGCTCATTTCAATCTCTGGTTTTATGCAGCACCCCAACTCACCTTTCCCCTTAAGCAAGCATAAGTTGGTGTTCTAAATTTGAGACCCTGTTCTGTTTTGGAATTCAGTTCCTGTGTAGCCAAGTTTACATTCCGTGTATTAGTGATATCTTATGATGTTTCTTTTTCTGTGTAACTTATTTCAGTTAGAATCATCGTACCTGAATCCACTCATTATGCTGCTACGGGCTTGATGACATAGATTTCATTGCTGAGTGATACTGCATTGTACGTAAGTACCACAAGTTCTTTATCCATTTTTCACTTTCTGTGATATTGAACTTGTACGGTAAACGAGGTTCTTGTAAACAGAGGCGTCCCAAACTTTGGGGTGGCTGTGTCTTTTTGATTTTAATTTCCCTAAGCTATAGGACCATAAGTGGAAGTGCCCTAGGCTCTGTTGCTTTGTTTTTTAGATGTTTCAGGAAACACCATACACTTCTCCCGAGTGTCTGTTGGCAATTTACATCACGCCCATCAGCATAACAAGGCTCCCAGTACTCCATGGCCTGTCCTGCCTTTCTGGATTTTACACTTTTTTCAGATGGCCCTTTTGACCGGGGGGAAGTGAGACTTCATTGTAGTGCAGATTTCCTTTGCAAGTTTGCTTGGTTGGCCAAAAAGGGCGTATGCGTTTTTTCCTGAATATATTCAGGAAAAAACGCATACGCCCTTTTTGGGCAAGTGCATCATTGTGGACGTTCTGTCTCTTTTCCTATGCTTTCAATGCAATTCCAGTCTACCTCCTGAAATCGGTTTCCTGCAATTCTGCCCCGCTTTCAAGTCCTCTTGGCAGCCTTACTTCAGTATATTTTTGGACGATAGCTGTCATTTATAACTCTGCAGGTTTGTGAATTACAGTGCCCTTGAGCTCCTTTCTTCAACTCGCTTTCTTTTGAGCTGGCCGCAACACCGCAGAATGGCTTCAGGCCCTAATCTGGTTCCGGCACGGCACGCTGAGCCTTTGGTTATTTCCTCTTCCTGGTGGGAAATGAGAGTTAAATTTGCCCGTCCAGACACCTCCAGCTAGTCTCTCATTGGTTCTCCCTATTCCTGTTCATCTTCCGCAGAAATTGCAAACTGGGCCAAACAGGATGTTAAAGGCGCTGACTCTCCAATTGGGGAGAGTGTTAGTAAAGCGTCTGGAATGTTGCAGCCAAGTACCAGGGGAGGAAAACTGAGACATATTTGAACACGTCTCCCATTCACACGGTGGATCATATTCAGGGTTCCACATGCATGTTTTAGCTGAAGGAAGAATACCTTAAACCTGGAGAGTTGAGACCCGTGTAATGGGTACCATGCAATATGACTTCAAAGGGTCTTCATTTGCTCACCGAACCTCTCCAATCCTATCACTGCTGCGTTTATGCCCCTGTACACACGCTTGATTCTCTTTTGGAGACATAGCAATCCATAGGTTTTAAGATACTTACTAGTCAGGTACATTCTTAGGCGTTTAATATGGGGTGTTGAGTCCATTTCGTTGAGCAAGGAGTAGCTCTTGTCTATTCCATATTTGGCTTAAGGAACTTTATCTGTGCTCATTTCAATCTCTGGTTTTATGCAGCACCCCAACTCACCTTTCCCCTTAAGCAAGCATAAGTTGGTTTTCTAAATTTGAGACCCTGTTCTGTTTTGGAATTCAGTTCCTGTGTAGCCAAGTTTACATTCCGTGTATTAGTGATATCTTATGATGTTTCTTTTTCTGTGTGACTTATTTCAGTTAGAATCATCGTACCTGATTCCACTCATTATGCTGCTAAGGGCCTGATGACATAGATTTCATTGCTGAGTGATACTGCATTGTACGTAAGTACCACAAGTTCTTTATCCATTTTTCACTTTCTGTGATATTGAACTTGTATGGTAAACGAGGCTCTTGTAAACAGAGGCGTCCCAAACTTTGGGGTGGCTGTGTCTTTTTGATTTTAATTTCCCTAAGCTATAGGACCATAAGTGGAAGTGCCCTAGGCTCTGTTGCTTTGTTTTTTAGAAGTTTCAGGAAACACCATACACTTCTCCTGAGTGTCTGTTGGCAATTTACATCCCGCCCATCAGCATAACAAGGCTCCCAGTTCTCCATGGCCTGTCCTGCCTTTCTGGATTTTACACTTTTTTCAGATGGCCCTTTTGACTGGGGGGAAGTGAGACTTCATTGTAGTGCAGATTTCCTTTGCAAGCTTGCTTGGTTGGCCAAAAAGGGCGTATGCTTTTTTTCCTGAATATATTCAGGAAAAAACGCATACGCCCTTTTTGGCCAAGTGCATCATTGTGGACGTTCTGCCTCTTTTCCTATGCTTTCAATGCAATTCCAGTCTACCTCCTGAAATCGGTTTCCTGCAATTCTGCCTTTCTTTCAATGCCTCTTCATAGCCTTTCCTCAATATCCTTTTTGAAATTTGTTGACCTTTATAACTCTGCACGTTTTTGAATTGCAGTGGCCCTGAGCTCTATTTTTCAGCTCTTATTTTTGTGATCTTGCCTCATAACCGCAGGATTCCTTCAGGCCCTATTCTTCTTGTGGGACGCCTTGCTGTGCCTTTGGTTAATTCTTCTTACTGATGTGAAATTAGAGTGACATGTGCCCATTGAAACCACTACATTAGTTTCTCACTTGTTGCCCCTAACCCATTCATCCTCCGCACTATCTGCAGACTGTGCGATACTGGAACTTAAAGGCATTGACTCTCCATGTGGGGTTGTTGTTAGTAAAGCAGCTGGAATGTCGATCCGGAGCCCCAGGAGAGGAACAATGAGGTGCGTTTTAGAAACCTTTCCCGATCATATGGTATACCAGTCGCTGGGTTTCCCAAGCATGGTTTAGCTGTAGGAAGATTCCCTTCAACCTGGAGTGTTGGGACCCTTGGAATGAGTAGCATGAAGTATTGCATTAAACTTTTGGCAGTTGCTCACCAAAGCTCACCAATCCTCTCAGCCCTAAGTGTCCAGCCTTATGTCTTATCCAGCTGTGGGTTTATATGTGGTCAATCCAGGTTGCATCACAGCCCCTGAGGGAATATTGTAAGAATTTTTCTCTCTTTGATTGTTTCTGCATTTTGTTTTTAAAATTTATTTCTGTAATGGGGTTTAGCTCATTTTCACTGCTGTGTTTGTGCTGCTCTGCACACACTTGATTCCCTTATGGAGATATATCAATACATGGGTTTTAAGATTCTTATTACTCAGATATATTTCTCTGTGGTGTATAGGGTGTGTTGAGGCCAGTTCATTGAGCAAGGTGTAGATCTTGTCTAATACCTATTTGGTTTATTGAACGGTATCTGTGCTAATTTCAAACTCTGGTTTTATGCATCACCCCACCTCTCCTTTCCCCTTAAGCTGACATAAGTGTGTTTTCTAAATGTGAGACACTGTTCTGTTCTGTAATTCATTTCTTGTGCAGCCATATTTACCCTCCCTCTATAAGTGATATCTTATGATATGTTTCTTTTTCTGTTTGACTTATTTCAAGTAGTATTATCGGACCTAAATCCACTCTTTATCCTTCTACTAGCCTTATTACATTGATTTCATGGTGAAGAGATATTCCATTGTACATAACTACCACATCTTCTTTATCCATTGTTCTCTTTCCTGGGATATTTAAGGTGTACTGAAGTTGAGGTTCTTGTAAACAGAGTAGCCCTAAACTGTGGTGTGCTTGTGTCTTGTTGATTTTTAGACTTCCCTAGATATACTCCCATGGTTGGAAGTGTCCTATGCTCTGTAGCTCTGTTTTTTAGATGATTTAGGAACCACCATACACTTCTCCAGAGTGGCTCTCAGCAGTTCACACACTGCCCATCAGCGTATAAAGGCTCCCTGTTCTCCATGGCCTGTCCTGCATTTCTGGTTTTTACAATTTTTTAGGATGGCCCTTTTGACGGGTGGGAAGTGAGACTTCTTTGTTGTGCACATTTGCATTGCTTGCTTGCTTCGTTGCCCATAAAGTGCGTATGCGTTTTTTCCTGGATATAATCAGGAAAAAACGCATACGCCCTTTTGGGCCAACTGCATCATTGTCAAAATTCTGCCGCTTTTCATGTGCGTTAAAGACGAGTCCAATCTATCTCTTGAAATCTGTTTCTTGCAATTCTGTCTTGCATTCAGATCCTCTTCTTTGCCTTACCTCAACATATTTTTGGACGTTAGTTTTCATTTATAACTCTGCAGGTTTGTGAATTGCAGTGACCCTGAGCTCCATTTTTTAAGTTGCTCTTTTGTGAGCTGGCCTCAAACCCGCAGGATTGCTTCAGGCCCTATTTTGGCTCCGGCGAGGCAGGCTGAGCCTTTCTTTAATTCTTATTCTTAATGGGAAATTAGAGTGATATGTGCCCGTCCAAACCCCTACAACTATTCTCTCATTGGTTCCCCCTCTTCCCGTTCATCCTCCTCACAATTTGCAAAATGTGTGAAACAGAAGTTTAAATGTGCTGATTCTCCAAGTGGGGAGATTCTAAGTAACGTGGCTGGAATGGTGAACAGGAGCACCAGGAGAGGATAAATGAGGTGCATTTTAGACACATCTCCCGATCACATGGTGTACAGTCCTCTGGGTTTTCCATGCATGTTTTAGCTGTAGGAAGATCCCTTGAACCTGCAGATTTGGGACCCATTGAATGGGTACCAGGTAGTATTACTTTAAAGGGTGTGCATTTCCTCACCCAACCTCACATTTCTCTTAGCGCAAACAGTTTCCAGCCTTATGTCTCATCCTGCTGTGGGTCTAGATGTGTTCAATCCATGTTGCATCACCGTCCCTGAGGAAAAGTTGTAAGAGGTTTTCTCTGTCTCTCTGTCATTTATTTTTTTCAATTTATTACTATATTGGTTACAGCTGATTTTCAAAGCTCTGTTTCTTGCTGCTGTACATCCACTTGATTCACGTACAGAGAGTCATCAATAAATTCTTTTTCAGATTCTTACCAGTCGTATATATTCTTTTCCGGTGACTTGAGTGTGCTGAGTGCAGTTCTTTTAGCTACCGTGTAGGCCTTGTTGATTATCAGTTTGGTATTTGGAATGGTATCTTTGCTAATTTCAACCTCCTGGATGATGCCTCACCCCTCCCCACCTTTCCCGTTTAGCAGCCTTATGCGTGTTTTCTACATATTTGACTATGTTTCTGTTTTGTAATTTATTTCATGTGTAGCCATTTTGGATTCCACCTTTAAGTGATAGCTTATGATATGTGTCTTTTTCTTTTTGAATTCTGTCACTTAGAATGATCATACGTAACTCCTCCAGAGTTGTTACAACTGACCATATTTCATTGATTTCCAGGCTGAATAATATTCCACTCTACCTAAGTACCACATCTCTATCCATTTTTTCCCTCCAGAGACATTTAAGTTATATCCTAGTCGAGGATCTTTTAAACAGAGAGGGGGTAAACATTGGGGTGCCTGTGTCCTCTCGATTTTTGTTTTTCCCAAGATATACGCCCATGAGTGCAAGTGCCCTATGCTCTGTAGCTCATTTTTTAGATGCTTTAGTAAACACAATACACTTCTCCAGAATGGCCATTGGCAATATACATTTCCACTATAAGTCTCACAGGGCTCCCTCTTCTCGTTGCCCTGTCCTGTATTTCTGTTGTTTACGCTTTATGAGGATGGCTCTTGTGACTGATGCGAAGTGATATCTTTTGTAGTATTGATTTCCAGTGCCCACCTGTTTGGTTGGCTAAAAAAGTGTATGCCCTTTTCTTGAATATATACAGAAAAGAACGCATACACCCTTTTTGGCCAACTGCAATGTTGGCAATGTTCAGCTCCTTTTCTTGTGCTTAATGGCGAGTCCTTTCTACCTCCTCAAATCCCTTTCCTGCCATTCTCCCTTGCTTACAAGTCCTTTTCTCTGACTTTCCTCAAGACATTTTTCAGTGATGGATATTTTCAACTCTGCAGTTTCGTGAATTTTACTGCCCCTGAGTTCCATTGTTCAACTTGTGTTTATGGGAACTGGCCACAAAGCAGCGGGATTTCCTCAAGCCCTATACTGTTTCCATGGGCAACCCTAGCCTTTGGTCAATTCGTCTTCCTGATTGGAAATTAGAGTGACATGTGCCTGTCTGAACACCTAGGACTTGTCTTTCATTGTTCCTCATCCTTCCGCTTCATCCTCTGGACAAATTCCAAACTGTACGCAACAGGATGTTGACAGTGCTGACATCTCCAAGTGGGGAGACTGTTAGTAAAGACGCTGGAGGGGTGAACCCGAGCACCAGGAGATGAGGAGATGAGATGCCTTTTCCAAACTCTTCCCGATCAGACGGTATACTATCCTCTGGGTGTGACAGACATGTTTTAGCAGTAGGAAGAGTCCCATTCATGTAAGGAGAACACCAGGGCTTTTTCAAAATCAGTGTCTCCCCGAAACCCAAACTGGGAAATTTTTTAAGCTATGGCTACACATATGTTCATTAAGGGCCTTGGGAAGTAGGCAGAGTCCAAACTTTAGATGATTGAAGTCTTCAGGGTCAGAAGCACTCACCACCAGCTTCCCTTAGGTTACACTTTAACTGTCATTGATAGATGATGTGAATAAAAATATCTATTCTTTTTCAGATTATTTCCCCTTATAGGTTATTGCAAAATGTTGAGTGTAGTTCCCTGTGCTATACAGTAGTTCCTTGTTGATGATCTATTTTATACATAGCAGTGTGTATGTGTTAATCCCAAACTGTTAATTTATCCCTCCTCCCACCTTTCCCCTTTGGTAATAATAAATTATAAGATTTTATACTTCTCAGAAATGGGGGAGCTGAAAGAGAGGTATCATTTTCAATGGAAAAGCATTTAAAACAAGATTGAAGCTTTAACCAAGATTATTAGATGTACATCCTTGGAAAGAAATCACTTCGTTTCTCTAATATTGACCTGACAAATAAGACAAACCCTTTCACTGAACTTGCTTATAATAAAGTGATGGAAATATCAAATGGAAGTGTTAGAAACATCTTATTTTACCCGAGCCTTATACACTGTTCTATGTTAACTACAGTTTGGCTCACACATCTGTTCATTGAGGTTACAATAGTCTCAATTTCTGTTACTGATCCTCCAGAGTGGACCCCAACAAGTGTCCCCCTGCCCAGTGTCATTGGGGCCAACAGATCGAGACTGAGTTTGGTTCACAAGCAAAGGAAACTTTATATTTTGATCAGAGAATGGAGAGGTGAGAGCATGCACTACCCCGTGGGCTGTGGGCTGGGCTGCTGTGTAGAGATCCTGTCAGAGTCATTGGGAGGGAGGGGACAGAGCTTTCAAGGGCTGGGTTGGCTGCAGCTCAGGCTCTATATCGTGGAGTCTGCACTGGGCCCCAGGAGCTGAGGTGTCGACCCAGCCATTCTGCACTAGGAAATCTGGTCTGAAGTGCCGGGTGTGGAGCCTCTGCATGCGAGACCCTAGGAGTACGTGAAATTAGACAAAGCACAAAGGATAAAAAAGTTAGACTTGACTTTATTGCACAGATTCTATTTTTATCTCCCAGGGATTTTTAATGGGCTTTGCTGGGGACAAACTCCTCCTCTGCCTTTTGTCCCGTTCCTCATTCTTGGAGTTCTGAGGGTGCAGACCCTTCTTCTGTAACTGCTGAGTGCTGAGTTGGGAGCCCTCATACCCAGGGGCGAGGGTCGGAACTTCTCCCCAGCAGCCTCCAGGTGACGTTGATTGTCCCCAGGCCCCCTGCCTCCTTGCTCGTCCACCTGAGCACCAGCATTGGAAGTGTTATAGATTCTAATGACCTTTAAGGGTCCAGGAAAGAGATGTGCAGAGACGCTGTGGGGGCCGGTTTCACCCCGCCCCACATTTGTTCGGCCACCTTAGGCTGACCGTTTCTGCCAGCCTAGATGCTCTGACCAGTAGTCTGTGCTTTCTTCAATTAGGCCCCTGAATTAACGTAAAAACAGCACCAGGTGTCAGAGCCCTGCCCACTCAACTCCCAGACAGTCCAGGGTCAGTGGTGATCAAGGACCATGATGGCCACTGAGTCAACAGCCTTTTGAAGTAAACAGGAGTCCAGCCGGTCTTATTGGCCACCATCATCACGGTGTCTGTACGCTTTTCTATGGTGACAGTGTGATATACGGTTCCCCTGCCAAGATTATTAGCTCCCCTCTGGGTGCAGTAAGTCCTGCAAGCAGTAGTCTACTCTTTTGGGACACACTCTTGTTGTTTTATGAGAGAAACTCCAGGTCAAGTGATGTTCACACGAGTCGTCATGGTGCCCTGTTGCCCCCGGTTATCTCTCTGGATGTTGGAGTTGGAGGGCCTCCTCACTTGAGGTCGGTGTGCCAACGGAGCAAACCCTGCAACTTCAGGGCATGGTTGGTGGTTAGGATCACCACGTGGGGTCCTTTTCCCTTAGGAGGGAGGTGGCCTTTTGGGCTGCTGATTTCCAGGTTTTTAGATACCGCCAGTATCTTGGCCAGATGTGGCAGTGGGCCAAGCCCCTTAGTGACTGTAGTTTATCCTACCTGGATGGCATTCTTGCATTGTTCCATTTCAAGTGGTCCCAGTTTTTGCACTAATTCTCCAATGGCGATTCACCTTTCACCGGGAATGTAAAGGTCAAAGGATTTAGCTAAATTAGGGAGTTCCAGGGCAAGGGTCTGAATTGACTGCTCTTTCCATTCTTGAAAGGCCACTTCTGGATTCTATTTAAAAGGATCATCATCTTTTCCTTTCAGTGTTTCATATAGAGGCCCAGCTAGTAGACTATAGTTAGGGATCCAGAAGCAGCAAACCCTGGCCTCCCCAGGAACCCCTAAGCTGTCTTCTAGTTTTAGAAAGGGGTAAGGCTGAAAATGGTTTCTTCCCTTTCCTGGGATGGGCTTCTCCGACCTTCTGTGAGAATGAAACCCAGGCAGGTCACCGCAGTCTGTGATATTTGAGCTTCTTTTTGGACGACTTCTATCCTTTATTGGCTTGGTAGTTCAGAGGCCTCCTTAGTAGGGCTGGTGATCAGAATGTCGTCTGCGTACTGAAGGAGGGTTTCCTTTTCCAGAGGTAGAACTTTTCGGTCTTTACCTAAGCTTTCCCCAAAGACGGTGTGGGAATTTTTGCACCCTTGGGGCAAGACGGCCCGGAAGTATTGTTTTAGTTGTATGTTGAGTCCTGCCACTCACAAGCCAAAATTTCTTGTGACTCTGGGACTAATGGAATACAAAAGAAGGCATCATTGAAGACTAATACAGAATACCATGTCCTGGTGGTTGGTAGAATGACCAGCAGGGTGTAGGAATTAGGAGCAGCTGGAGGTATATCCTCGGTTGCTTCACTGACTGTCCTGACATCCTTTACCAGGTCCCCAGCAGCCCATGGGGCTCTCGTGGTCAGACCAATCCCCGGATACAGAGCTACCCTTGCAGGTACCGTGGCAGGGCTGGGCACACAGGAACCATGTACATAGCCCTCATTGCAGAGCACCCCCAGCTCACCTGTCACTCAGAGCTGACACAGAGCACCTCAGAGCAGGACTTGAACTAACAAACAGCAGCTGCGACAGGTCTGTGACCCTGGGCATCACTCTGTACGGCCTCCCTCCACCTGGTCTTCCAGAGACTTCCACTGCACCCGGGGCACCAGGCCTCTGTCTCCAACCACCACCCACCCCTCCTCTCCCTGACTCCTGGGTTCCTCTCATTAGGAGAGTGTTTTCTTGAAGTTGCCTCCCACTCATGGGCCAGATAAAATGATTAGAAAACAAGCCAAAGCTGCAGCCCCTTGTCTATCTTGACTCTCAGGAGCCCACACCTGTTCCTTGGACCTGGCCGGTTCAGCAAGTTCCATTTTCTGCAACTGTGAGCCCCTGAGGGGTGATGATTGGCTGACCTGGGCAGCCTTACCGTGCCGGCCAGCCCTCCCCAGGTGTGCCTGGGTTGAGATCAATATAAATACCACTCCAGGCAGCAAGAGCCCCTGCAGCCGTGCCTGACGCCATTTTCTCTGCCCTGTCAGCAGTCTCGGGGCTGGGCTGGTGGGAGGGAGTGAGAGGCCACAGCTTTGTGGGTGGCCCAGTGTGAGTGGGGCTCTGCTGGACTTTCTGCAGCAGTTGCCAGGCTGCCACCTGCTAAGGAAGAGGATGTGTCACCCATATCTGCTGCTGGAATTTCTCCCTGGGCAGAGGTGAAGAAGGAAAAAAGCAGTGGGGGCAGGGACAGGACGGGTATCTCAGGCAGGGAAATGGAAATCTTCCAGAAGAGCACCCAGGGCCAGTACCATCCTGGCTGGCCTGCAGGCACCAAGTCGGCTGGCATGCTGTCACTCGTGTGGCTCCATGGCCCTTCCTCTAGGCTTTCAAGTCCTTGTACATATTCAGGTGTTTTACCTGGGAAGGTTGGGAACAGTTCAGCAGCAGCTGTCCTGGGGCTCATCTCACGTTTACTCACAGATGCCTCGGCACGGTCCCCCAGGCTTGTAATGAGGACACTCCTTGCGGGGGGGCTGCTGGCTGCATGCGAGATGATTCCCCACCTCTGACCAACTTCAGAATTGTCTACCACTGAAGCAAGTGCCCTGATAGGGTTTTCATCTGTATAACTGGTGGGTTCTGTTTTGTTTTTTTCTTTTTTGTTTCAAGGTAGGTTTTATTCCTCTTTTTTGTACTTATGGATGTAAGCATGGAAATAATTCATTCATATAAATACATGTATGTGAAGGGAATAACTTTTTTCCGTTTTTTAAAAAATTTTATTTTTCATTTTATTTTATTTATTTTTTATACAGCAGGTTCTTATTGGTTATCTATTTTATACATATAAATGTATACATGTCAATCCCAATCTCCCAACTCCTCCCACCGCCACCCCCCCCATGGCTTTCCCCTCTTTGTGTCCATACATTTGTTCTCTACATCTGTGTCTCTATTTCTGCCCTTCAAACCGGTTCATCTGTACCATTTTTCTAGGTTCCACATATATGCGTTAATATAGAATATTTGTTTTTCTCTCTCTGACTTACTTCACTCTGTATGACAGTCCCTAGATCCATCGACGTCTCTACAAATGACCCAATTTTATTCCTTTTTATGGCTAATAGTCCATTTTATATATGTACCACATCTTTATCCATTCGTCTGTCTGTGGGCATTTAGGTTGCTTCCATTACCTGGCTATTGTAAATAGTGCTGCAATGAACATTGTGGTGAATGTGTCTTTTTGATTTATGGTTTTCTCTGGGTATATGCCCAGTAGTGGGTTGCTGGATCATATGGTAATTCTATTTTTAGTTTTTTAAGGAACCTCCATACTGTTCTCCATAGTGACTATCAATTTACATTCCCACCAATCGTGGAAGAGGGTTCCTTTTCTCCACACCCTCTCCAGCATTTGTTGTTTGTAGATTTTCTGATGATGCCCATTCTAACAGGTGTGAGGTGATACCTCATTGTAGTTTTGATTTGCATTTCTCTAATAATTAGTGATGTAGAGCAGCTTTTCATGTGCTCCTTGGCCATCTCTACATCTTTTTGGAAGAAATGTCTATTTAGATATTCTGCCCATTTTTGTATTGGGTTGTTTGTTTTTTTAATATTGAGCTGCATCAGCTGTTTATATATATTGGAGATTAATCCTTTGTCCATTGATTCAGTTGCAAATATATTCTCCCATTCTGAGGGTTGTCTTTTTGTGTTTGTAGTTTCCATTGCTTTGCAAAAGCTTTTACATTTCATTAGGTCCCATTTGTTTAGTTTTCTTTTTTATGTCATTACTCTAGGAGGTGGATCAAAAAAGATCTTGCTGTGATTTATGTTAGAGTATTCTTCCTATGTTTTCCTCTAAGAGTTTTATACTGTCCAGTCTTACATTAAGGTCTCTAATCCATTTTGAATTTATTTTTGTGTATGGTGTTAGGGGGTGTTCTAATTTCATTCTTTTACATGTAGCTGTCCATTTTTCCCAGCACCACTGATTGAAGACACTGTCTTTTCTCCATTGTATAGTCTTGCCTACTTTGTCATAGATTAGTTGACCATAGGTGTGTAGGTTTATCTCTGGGCTTCTTTCTTTTTTATTTTCCTTTTACACCTTTATTGGAGTATAATTGCTTTACAATGGAGTGTTAGTTTCTGCTGTATAACAAAGTGAATCAATTATACATATACATATATCACCATATCCCCTCCCTCTTACATCTCCCTCCCACCCTCCACATCCCACCCCTTTAGGTGGTCGCAAAGCACCGAGCTGATCTCCCTGTGCTATGTGGCTGCTTCCCAGTAGCTATCGATGTTACATTTGGTAATGTATATATGTCCATGGCACTCTCTCACTTCGTCCCAGCTTACCCTTCCCCCTCCCCGTGTCCTCAAGTCCTTTCTCTATGTCTGTGTCCTTAATCCTGTCCTGCCCCTAGGTTCTTCATAAACTTTTTTCTTTAGATTCCGTATATCTCTGTTAGTACACGGTATTTATTTTTCTCTTTCTGACTTACTTCACTGTGTAGGACAGACTCTAAGTCCATCCCCCTCACTACAAATAACTCAGTTTTGTTTCTTTTTATGGCTGAGTAATATTCCATTTATATATGTGCCAGATATTCTTTATCCATTTATCTGTCGATGGACTCTTAGGTTGCTTCCATATCCTGGCTATTGTAAGTAGAACTGCAATGAACATTGTTGTATATAACTCTTTTTGAATTATGGTTTTCTCAGGGCAAATGTCCAGTAGTTGGATTGCTGGGTCGTATGGTACTTCTATTTTTAGTTTTTTCAGGAACCTCTATACTGTTATCCCTAGTGGGTATAACAATTTACATTCCCAGCAACAGTGCAAGAACGTTCCCTTTTCTCCAGTAAATGCCTCTCCAGCATTTATTGTTTGTAGATTTTGTGATGATTGTCATTCTGACTGCTGGGAGTTGATACCTCACTGTAGTTTTGATTTGCATTTCTCTAATGATTAGTGATGTTCAGCATCCTTTCATGTGTTTATTGGCAATCTGTATATCTCCTTTGGAGAAATGTCTATTTAGGTCTTCTGCCCATTTTTGGATTGTGTTGTTTGTTTTTGTGATATTGAGCTACACGAGCTGCTTGTAAATTTTGGAGATTAATCTTTTGTCATTTGCTTCATTTGAAAACATTTTCTCCCATTCTGAGGGTTGTCTTTTCGTCTTGTTTATGTTTTCCTTTGCTGTGCAAAAGCTTTGAAGTTTCATTAGGTCCCATTTGTTTATTTTTGTTTTTATTTCCACTTCTCTAGGAGGTGGGTCAAAAAGGATCTTGCTGTGATTTATGTCATAGAGTGTTCTGCCTATGTTTTCCTCTAATAATTTTATAGTGTCTGGTCTAACATTTAGATCTCTAATTCATTTTGAGTTTATTTTTGTGTATGGTGTTATGGAGTGTTCTAATTTCATTCTTTCACGTGTAGTTGTCCAGTTTTCCCAGCACCACTTACTGAAGAGACTGTCTTTTCTTCATTGTATATCTTTGCCTCCTTTGTCATAGATGAGTTAGCCATAGGTACGTAGGTTTATCTCTGGGCTTTCTATCTTGTTCAATTGATCTATATTTCTGTTTTTGTGCCAGTACCATATAGTCTTGATTAATGTAGCTTTGTAGTATAGTCTGAAGTTAGGAAGTCTGATTCCTCCAGCTCTTTTAATTTCCCTCAAGACTGCTTTGGCTATTCGGGGTCTTTTGTGTCTCCATACAAATTTTAAGATTTTTTTGTTCTAGTTCTGTAGAAAATGCCAGTGGTATTTGATAGGGATTGCATTGAATCTGTAGCTTGCTTTGGGTACTATAGTCATTTTCACAATATTGATTCTTCTAATCCAAGAACATGGTTTATACCTCCATATGTTTATATCATCTTTGATTTCTTTCAGCAGTGTCTTATAGTTTTCTGAGTACAGGTCTTTTACCTCCTTATGTAGGTTCATTCCTCCGTATTTTATTCTTTTTGTTGCAATGGTGAATGAGATTGTTTCCTTAATTTCTCTTTCTGATCTTTCATTGTTAGTGTATAGGAATGCAAGAGATTTCTGTGCATTAATTTTGTATCCTGCAACTTTACCAAATTCATTGATTAGCTCTGGTAGTTTTCTGGTGGCATCTTTAGGATTCACTATGTGTAGTATCGTGTCATTTGCAAACAGTGACAATTTTACTTCTTCTTTTCCAATTTGTATTCCTTTTATTTCTTTTTCTTCTCTGATTACTGTGTCTAGGACTTCCAAAAACTATGTTGAGTAATAGTGGTGAGAGTGGACATCCTTGTCTTGTTCCTGATCTTAGAGGAAATGCTTTTAGTTTTTCACTATTGAGAATGATGTTTGCTGTGGGTTTGTCATATACTGCCTTTATTATGTTGAGGTAGATTCCCTCTATGCCCACTTTTTGGAGACTTTTAATCATAAATTGGTGTTGAATTTTGTCAAAAGCTTTTCCTGCATCTATTGGGATGATCATATTTTTATTCTACAATTTGTTAATATGGTGTATCACATTGATTGATTTGTGTATATTGAAGAATTCTTGCATCCCTGGGATAAACCCCACCTGATCATGGTGCATGATCCTTTTAATGTGTTGTTTAATTCTGTTTCCTAGTATTTTGTTGAGGATTTTTACATCTATATTAATCAGTGATATTGGTCTCTAATTTTCTTTTTCTGTAGTATCTTTGTCTGGTTTTGGTATCAGGGTGATTGTGGCCTCATATAATGAGTTTGGGAGTGTTCCTTCCCCTGAAAAGTTCTGAAGAGTTTGAGAAGATTGGGTGTTAGCTCTTGTCTAAATGTTTGATAGAATTCACTTCTGATGCCATCTCGTTCTGGACTTTTGTTTGTTGGAAGATTTTTAATCACACTTTCAATTTCATTACTTGTGATTGGTCTGTTCATATTTTCTATTTCTTCCCGGTTCAGTCTTGGAAGGTTATACCTTTCTAAGAATTTGTCCATTTCTTCCAGGTTGTCCATTTTATTGGCATAGAGTTGCTTGTAGAGGTCTCTTAGGATGCTTTGTATTTCTGTGGTGTCTGTTACAACTTCTCCTGTTTCATTTCTAATTTTATTGATTTGAGTCCTCTCCCTCTTTTACTTGAGTCTGGCTAAAGGTTTATCATTTTTGTTTATCTTCTCAAAGAACCAGCTTTTAGTTTTATTGATCTTTGCTATTGTTTTTATTTCATTTATTTCTGCTCTGATCTTTATGATTTCTTTCCTTCTATTAACTTTGGGTTTTGTTCTTCATTCTCTAGTTCCTTTAGGTGTAGGCTTAGATTGTTTATTTGAGATTTTTCTGGTTTCTTGAGGTAGGCTTTTATTGCTATAAACTTCCCTCTTAGAACTGTTTTTGCTGCATCCCATAGGTTTTGGATCATCGTGTTTTTGTTGTCATTTGTCTCTAGGTATTTTTTGATTTCCTCTTTGATTTCCTCAGTGATCTCTTGGTTATTTAGAAATGTATTGTTTAGCCTCCATGTGTTTGTTTTTTACGTTACTTTCCCTGTAATTGATTTCTAATCTCATAGCATTGTGGTCGGAACAGCTGCTTGATATGATTTCAGTTTTCTTAAATTTACTGAGGCTTTATTTGTGACCCAAGATGTGATCTATCCCGGAGAATGTTCCGTGTGCCATTGAGAAGAACTTGTAGTCTGCTGTTTTTGGATGGAATGTCCTATAAATATCCATTAAATCTATCTGGTCTATTGTGTCATTTAAAGCTTGTGTTTCCTTATTAATTTTCTGTCTGGATGATCTCCATTGGTGTAAGTGAGGTGTTAAAGTCCCTTGCTATTATTGTGTTACTGTTGATTTCCTCTTTTATAGCTGTTAGCAGTTGCCTTATGTATTGAGGTGTTCCTGTGTTGGGTACATATATATTTATAATTGTTATATCTTGGATTGATCCCTTGATCATTATGTAGTGTCCTTCCTTGTCTCTTGTAACATTCTTTATTTTAAAATCTATTTTATCTGATATGAGTATTGCTACTCCAGCTTTCTTTTGATTTTCATTTGCATGGAATATATTTTTCCATCCTCTCACTTTCAGTCTGTATATGTCCCTAGGTCTGAAATGGGTCTCTTGTAGACAGCATATATATGGATCTTGTTTTTGTATCCATTCAGTGAGCCTGTGTCATTTGGTTGGAGCATTTAATCCATTCACGTTTAAGGTAATTATCAATATGTATGTTCCTATTATTATTTTCTTAATTGTTATGGGTTTGTCTTAGTGGGTCCTTTTCTTCTCTTGTGTTTCCCACTTAGAGAAGTTCCTTTAGCATTTGTTGTAGAGCTGGTTTTGTGGTGCTGAATTCTCTTAGCTTTTGCTTGTCTGTAAAGCTTTTGATTTCTCCATCAAATCTGAATGAGATACTTGCTGGGTGGAGTACTCTTGGTGGTAGGTTCTTCCCTTTCATCACGTTAAATTTATCATGCCACTCCCTTCTGGCTTGTAGATTTTCTGCTGAGAAATCAGCTGTTAACCTTATGGGAATTCCGTTGTATGTTGTCATTTTTCCCTTGTTGCTTTCAATAATTTTTCTTTGTCTTTAATTTTTTCAATTTGATTACTGTGTGTCTCGGCATTTTTCTCCTTTGGTTTATCCTGCCTGGGACTCTCTGCACTTCGTGGACTTCGGTGGCTATTTCTTTTCCCATGCTAGGGAAGTTTTCAACTATAATCTCTTCAGATATTTTCTCGAGTCCTTTCTCTCTCTGTTCTCCATCTGGGACCCCTATAATGCGAATGTTGTTGCATTTAATGTTGTCCCAGAAGTCTCTTAGGTTGTCTTCATTTATTTTCATTCTTTTTCTTTATTGTGTTCCATGGCAGTGATTTCCACCTTTCTGTCTTCCAGGTCACTTATCCGTTCTTCTGTCACAGTTATTCTGCTACTGATTCCTTCTAGTGTATTTTTCATTTCAGTTATTGTATTGTTCATCTCTGTTTGTTTGTTCTTTAATTCTTCTAGGTGTTTGTTCCTTAATTCTTCTAGGTCTTTGTTAAGCATTTCTTGCATCTTCTCGATCTTTGCCTCCATTATTTTTCTAAGGTCTTGGATCATCTTCACTATCATTATTCTGAATTCTTTTACTGGAAGGTTACCTATCCCCACTTCATTTCGTTGTTTTTCTGAGGATTTATCTTGTTCCTTGATCTGGTATAAAGTCCTCTGCCTTTTCATTTTCTCTATCTTTCTGTGAATGTGGTTTTCCTTCCACAGGCTGCAGAATTGTAGTTCTTCTTGCTTCTGCTGTCTGCTCTCCAGTGATTGAGTCTATCTGAGAGGCTTGTGCAAGCTTCCTTATGCGAGGGACTGGTGGTGGGTAGAGCTGGGTGTTGTTCTGGTGGGCAGAGCTTTAATCTGCTTGTCTGTGGATTAAATAAAAGTTTAATAAAAAGTTTAATCCACTTGTCTGCTGATGCATGGGGCTGGGTTCCCTCCCTGTTGGTTGTTTGGACTGAGGTGACCCAGCACTGGAGCCTACCTTGCTCTTGGTGGGGCTAATGGTGGACTCTGGGAGAGTTCACGCCAAGGAGTATTTCCCAGAACTTCTGCTGTCAGTGTCATTGTCCCCATGGTGAGCCGCAGCCACACCCCACCTCTGCAGGAGACCCTCTAAAACTAGCAGCTAGGTATGATCATTCACCTACGGGGTGACTGCTCCTTCCCCTGGGTCCTGATGTGCACACTACTTTGTGTGTGTCCTCCAAGAGTGGAGTCTCTGTTGAGACTCTGAGTCTCTGAATGCAGTTGAGACTCTGAGTGGAGTCGCACAGACTCTGGGTCCTGTGAAGCTTCGATGTTTTGTGGTTCTAGAAATCCTATAGGAGACGGTCCACAGCAGGTGAAGCTAATGCTGTCATAGAGGTGGTGAAACCAAAGATCTGCAGTTCCGACTAGAGGTGCTGATGTACAAACAGGACAAAATCATCTCATGTGAATGTAGTTCAGGCACGTTTAAAATGAATGCAGTCATGTTAATGCCTAACATCTTCTATCTTGTGCCTCTCCTCAAGGACCCCCTCCTCAGTTCCTGAGGCTCCTGTAAGTCATGTACAGGGGAATGGAGAGTGGGCTCTGTCCAGTCTGAGCCCTGAGTTACCCTGTGTGTATCTTAGGATACTTTGTATTTCTGTGGTGGCTCTTGTAACATCATCTCTTTCAGTTCTGATTTATTTGGCCCCTCTCTTTAAAAAAAAATACTACTGTTGTCTTTTATTCTTTACAGAAGTTTAATAAGTGTTTGATCTACTACCCTTACTCTATGTATACTTTTTGCCGTGAGATTTTTACTTTTGTTTGTTTTCTTGTTACTGTCAATAATTAGTGAGAATTCTTTTAAGCTACCTTCAACATTGCTTATAAAGCTGCTTTATTAGTGATGACAGAGCTTTAATGGAAGTCGTGTTCTGGTTGTAAATTCGAATGCAATGTGCCAGCAAAAAGCCCCTTAAGTGTATGTCTCATTACTTCTCGTTCTTTTTTTTCCCTTTTTTTCTCTCTTTTTTCTCTTGTTCTTTTTTTAATGTTTATTTTTTATCAGAGCAAATTTGATTAAAATGTTTTGTTTGTTCTAGGTGTGTAAGATGTGGTTCTTTTACACATATACATGTATCTATACTTCTTCAGATCGTTTTCTCATGTAGCTTGTGACACAATGTTGAGTAGTCTTCTCTTGGTATTCTGTAGGTCTTTGGTGATTATATATTTCACATGTGTTTCTATATCTATGTTAACCCCAATATCCTAATGTATCCAGTCCTCACATCTTTCCATTTGGTGAACCATAACTTTGTTTAATGAATCTGTGATTGCCTTTCTCTGTGGAAATATCTTCATTGGTATCAATTTTTAGCTAACACCTATAAGTGATATTATAGGATATGTGTCTTTTGCTGTCTGACTTAGTACAATTTGCCTGATTACCTCTAGAATCATCTACGGTGCTGTAAATGGCATTGTTTCATTTTTTTCCCTAGATAATATTCCATCTGTACATGTACCAGTTCTTCTTTGTCCACTCACCTGTTGATGGACTTTTTGGTTGCCTCCATGTCTTGGCTATTGTAATACTGCTGCACTGCACATTTGCCTGCCTGTGTCTTTACAATTCTGTCTTCTTATGTTATAGGCCCAGGAGTGGGCATCCTGTATCATATGGTATCTCGGGGTTTACCGTTTAAATGCACCACGATTCTGTGCTCATTATTGGCTCTTTCCAGGTTACATCCCACTTAAAGTTGAGGGTATGCATTTCTCCACAACACCTTCAGCATTTATTTATTTATTTATTTTTAATATCTTTATTGAAGTATAATTGCTTTACAATGGTGTGCTAGCTTGTGCTTTACAACAAAATGAATCAGTTATACATATACATATGTTCCCATATCACTTCCCTCTTGCGTCTCCCTCCCTCCCACCCTCCCTCCCCTCCAGGCGGTCACAAAGCACCGAGCTGATCTCCCTGTGCCATGCTGCTGCTTCCCACTAGCTATCTACCTTACGTTTGGTAGTGTATATATGTCCATGCCTCTCTCTCCCTTTGTCACAGCTTACCCTTCCCCCTCCCCATATCCTCAAGTCCATTCTCTAGTAGATCTCTGTCTTTATTCCTGTTTTACCCCTAGGTTCTTCATGACATTTTTTTCCCTTAAATTCCAGGTATATGTGTTAGCATACGGTATTTGTCTCTCTCTTTCTGACTTACTTCACTGTGTATGACAGACTCTAGGTCTATCCACCTCATTACAAATAGCTCAATTTCGTTTCTTTTTATGGCTTCAGCATTTATTGTTTGTAGTTTTCTTGCTGATGGATATTCTGACTGGTGTGAGCTGATACCTCTTTGTGGTTGAATTTTCATATGACTCATAATCCTTTGAAATTGAGCTTTAAGTCATGTCCTTTTTATTTTTCAAACTGTGATTACAGCTTAGCTCTTCAAAGTGTTTTCTAAAGTATGTGTTACATTTTGAAATTTATTGGCCATTACCTCCCTCAAAACATTTTGAGGGCAGGTTTCATTTACAGCCCTGCAGTACTTGTTCACATGAAGTGACCATTAGCACAGGCTTTAAAGCTGCTTTTGCAGGTAACGGCCAGATTGCGGCAGCCTTTCTTTGTTCCCCATGCTGCTACTAGGGAAACAGAGCTTCCGGCCGGTGGTCTTCCTCGGTTATAAATTAGAGTGGAATGTGCCCGGATAAACCCCCAAAGGCTGATGTCTCCTTACTTTTGTTTGTTTTTTTAATTTAATTTATATTTTTATCAGAATAATATTCCATTTTGTATATGGACTACTTCTTGGTGCATTGCTCTGTTGAGGGACATTTTCATTGCTTCCAAGTTTTGGCTATATTAAATATTGCTGGAGTGCAAGATTGCCAGCTTGTGACTTTTTGATTCTCATTTTCTCAGGTGATAGTCCCAGCAGTGGGTATGACTGATTGACTAGTAGCTCAATGTTTACCTTTTCAAAGCACCTCCATTGTGTTTTCATTAATGGCTCTTACCATGTCTCCCTTAGAGCCGAGGGTACGAACTTCTCCACAATCCCTTCAGCATTTATAGTTTGCAGCATTTTTGCTAATGGCCAATCTGACTGCTGTGACCTGATAGGTTTTTGTAATTTGGGTTTGCATGACTTTAAAAATTCCTAAAATTCATCATTTTCCACGCCTTTTTCCTTTCTGTTAAAAATCAAGTGTGAGTACAATCTATCTCTTGAAGCTGTCTTCTTGGAAGGTTGCCCTCTTTTGAATTTTTGGTGGATATTCGACCCCAGGATTTTTTTGGAGGGCAGATGTCATTACAGAACTGCAAGTTTGGTGAATATTTAGTGACCATTAGCACTGGGTTTAAAGCTGCTGTTGTGGGAAACGGCCACAAGGAGGCAGCATTTGTCCTTTCCCAAATCTGGGTACTAGGGCAGCAGAGCCTTTCTGGAAGTCGTGGTCCTAGGTTTTAAGTTAGAATGGAATGTGCCAGGAGGAACGCCCATAAGTTTATGTCTCATTACATCTTGGTTTTTAAAATTTATTTAATCGGGGTAATGATTAGATATTGTTTGTCCAGATGTACACAATCTGGTTCATTTGTACAATATATATGTCTATTCATGTTCAGATCCTCTTCCCATGTAAAATATTACAGTGTTCCATAGACCTCCCTTGCTATATGGTCCGTCTTTTTGATATATGTTTATTATATGTATTTGTATACGTATGGTAACGTTAATCTTAATTTATCCATTCTGCCCACCTTTCCTTTTAGATAAGCATACTTAATTTCTAAGTCTGTGAGTGTCTTTCTCTGTGGAAATATGTTCATTTGTGTTAGTTATTAGATAACGCCTATAAGTGATATCATAGGATATAGGTCTTTTGCTTTCTGACTTACCTCATATTCTGTGATTATCTCCAAGCTCATCTATGGCACCTCAAATAGCAGTGTTTCATTGTTTTCCATGGCTAATATTCTATTGTGAACGTGGACCACTTCTTCTTCATCCATACATCTGTTGATGGACATTTTGGTGGCTTCACTGTCTTGGCTATTGTGAATAAGGCTGCAGTGCAGCTTTTGCAGCCCGCGTCTTCTCGATTCTGGTCTTCTCAGGTGAGAGGCCCAGTGGTGTGACTGCTGCATCGAATGGTACCTCAACTTTTACTTTTAATCGTAGCTCCTTTCTGTTCTCATTATTGGCTCTTACCACGTTACATCTCACCAGCAGCTAGAGGGTACACAGTTCTCTAAAACCCCTTCAGAATTTATTGTTTGTAGACCTTTTGCTGATGGTCAGTCGACTGGTGTGAGTTGAAACCTTTTTGTACATTAGATTTGCATGAGTCTAATAATTCCTGAGGTTGAGCTTTCACCCATTTTCCTTTTTTTAAACAAGAGAGTGAGTCAAACTTACCTCTTCATACTATCGTCTTGAAAAATTTGCCAGTTTTGAATTTTATTGTCCATTCCCTACCTCAGCACAGTTGTTTAGGGCAGGTGTCCTTTGCAGCCCTGAGTCCTTGTGAATGTTAAGAGAACATTAGCTGTGGGCTTAACGCCGCTCTTGCGGAAAACGGCCACAAGGCAGCAGAATTTCTACATTTCCAACTCTGGGTTTTTGGGCAGCAGAGCCTTCCTGGAAATCGTGTTAGTAGGCTGCAAATTAGAGTGGAATGTGCCAGAGCACATCCCCAAGAGCTTATATCTCCTTACTTCTTGTTTGTTTTATAAATCTAATTTTTATTAATTATCAGAGCAAACTTGATAAAAATATTTTGTTTCTCCTAGGTGTACAGAATCTGGTTCATTATATCAATGTATCTGTCATTTATCTTTGTATTCTTTACCATGTAGGTTATTACAGAGTGTTGCCTAGACCTCTCTTGGTATTCCATAGGTATTTTGTGATTATATATTTCATATGTATTAGTACATGTCTGTTAACCCTCATATCCTAATTCACACATTCCTTACACTTTTCCATTGGTTAAACATAATTTTTTTTTCTTAATCCATGCTTTTCCTTCTCTTGGAAATAAGTTCATGAGTATCAACTTTTAGGTAACACCTAGAAGTGATGTCATAGGATATCTGTCTTTCACTTTCTTTCTTTAATTTGAGTGATTATCTCTAGGTCCTTATATGGTGGTGCAAACGGCACTGTTTCATTGTTTTCCATGGCTTATATTCCATTGTTTACATGGACCACTTCCTCTTTGTGCATTTTTCTGTTGATGGACATTTTGGTTTCTTCCAAGTCTTGTCTATGTTAAGTGTTCCTGCAGTGCAGGATTGCCAGTCTGTGTCTTTTCCATTCTGCTCTGCTCAGGTGATAGGCACATCAAAGGACCTACCAGATCACATGGTAGCTCAATTTTTACCCTTAAACGCACCTCCATTATGTTCTCACTACTGGCTGTTACCAGTTTACATCCCCCCCAGCAGCTGGAGGGTACACAGTTCTCTGAAACCCCTTCAGCATTTATTCTTTGTAGACTTTTTGCTGAAGAACATTCTGACGGCTGTGAGGTGAACATTTCTGTAATTGGATTTGCATGGCTTTATTCATTGCTGATGTTGCGCATTTTTCAATTCCCTTTTATTTTAAAGAGAAAAAAAAGAAAAGACAAAATGTGCGTAAAATATGCCTCTTGACATTGTCTTCTTGAAATGTTGACGTCTTTTGAATTTTCTGGTCGATTACGACCCCAGGACATTTTTGAGGCCCGGTGTCCTTTACAGTGCTGCACATATTTTGAATATTAAGTGACCATTACCTCTTGGTTTAAAGCTGCTGTTGTGTGAAACAGTCACAAGGCGGCAGCATTTCTCCTTTACCAAATCTGGTTACCAGGGCAACAGAGCCTTAATGGAAGTCCTGTTCTAGGTTGAAAATTAGAATGGGATGTGCCAGGAAAAATTCCTTTCAGTTTATGTCTCATTATTTCTTGTTCATATTTTTAATTTAATTTTTATTTTTTATCGCAGCAAATTTGATTACAATGTTTTTTTTTTGTTCTAGGTGTGCAAGATGTGATTCTTTCACACACATACATATATCTATTCTTCTTCGGAACCTTTTCCCAGGTAGGTTATGACACAATGTTGAGTAGTCTTCTCTTGGTATTCCGTAGATCTTTGGTGATTATATATTTCACATGTGTTTCTATATCTATATTAACCCCAATATCGTAATGTATCCAATCCTCACACCTTTCGATTTGGGGAACCATAAGTTTGTTCAATGAATCTGTGATTGCCTTTCTCTGTGGAAATATCTTCATTGTTATCAATTTTCAGGTAACACCTATAAGTGATATACGTTAGGTGTCTTTCGCTTTCTCACTTACTACAAGTTGCATGGTTACCTCTAGACTCATCTATGGTGCTGCAAATGGCATTGTTTCATTTTTTTCCCGAGCTAATATTCCATCTCTACATGTAACAGTTCCTCTTTGTCCACTCATCTGTTGATGGACTTTTGGTTGCTTCCATGTCTTGGCTATTGTAATACTGCTGCAGTGCAGATTTGCCTGCCTGTGTCTTTCCAATTCTGTCTTCTTATGTTATAGGCCCAGGAGTGGGCCTGCTGGATCATATAGTAGCTCAATATTTACCTTTTAAAGGCACCTCCATCCTGTTCCCATTAGTGACTCTTACCAGGTTACGTCCCACTTCAAATTAAGGGTATGCATTTCTCCACAACCTCTTCAGCATTGATCGTTTGTAGTTTCTTTCCTGATGGTTATTCTGAATGGTGTGAGCTGATACCTCTGTGTGGTTGGATTTGCATGTGTCTCATAATCCTTTGAAATTGAGCTTTCAGGCATGTCCTTTTATTTTTCAAATGGTTATTACAGCTTAGTTCTTCAAATGGTTTTCTTGAAATATGTGCCACATTTTGAAATACTTTGGCCTTTACCTCCCTCAAGACATGATGAAGGCAGGTTTCCTTTACAGCCCTGCAGGACTTGTTCATATGAAGTGACAATTAGCATAGGTTTTAAAGCTGTTTTTTCAGGTAATGGCCAGAGGGTGGAGCATTTCATAATTCTATGAAACGTAACTGAACACACAATATATATTTTTTCTTTTAAATTTCCATTGTTACTTTTTTAAAGTATAATTATAATTGAAGTTCTTTGTAACAAGTGAAATTTAAAAAATTAAAGGAAAAGATAATATTTTACCACTTGCCATCCTTTCCCATTTACTGAAACGACCAGCATAATGTGTAGATTTCTCATTTTATCCAGGTGTTCTATACATCTGGAATATCATGCTTCTCACTGTAGAAAAACAGATTTAGCTCTCACACTTTTTATAGGCTACATAACAGTCCATAGAACAGAAGTACCAACTATTTCAGACTTAGCTTTTTGAGGGACACTCAGGTTACTTTCTGTTTTATTTTGTTGTTCTTTTTTTTGGGGGGGGGGTAGGAGTTTATTATTTATTTATTTATTTTTGTTGTGTTGGGTCTGAGTTTCCGTGTGAGGGCTTTCTCTAGTTGTGGCAAGTGGGGGGCCACTCTTGATCTCGGTGCGCGGGCCTCTCACTATTGCGGCCTCTCTTGTTGCAGAGCACAGGCTCCAGATGCGAGGGCTCACTGGTTGTGGCTTATGGGCCTAGTTGCTCCATGGCATGTGGGATCCTCCCAGACCAGGGCTCGAACCTGTGTCCCCTGCATTAGCAGGCAGATTCTAACCACCGCACCACCAGTGAAGCCCTCTATTTTGTTGTTCTGCTAGTTTGTTTTAACCCAAGAAAATATTTTTTTAAATACAAAAAAACAAAATTAAGCTAGGGGTAAGGATTAGGGTTTAGGGTAAGATTTAGGGTTAGGGTACGGGTTAGGATTATTGTACGGCTTAGAGTATGGTTTAGGGTTATGGTTATGGTACGGGTTAGTGTTAGGGTACAGTTTAGGGTATGGCTATGGTTTAGTGTTAGGGTACGGGTTAAGGTATGGGTTAGTGTTAGGGTATGGGTTAGGATTCAGGTACGGTTTACGTTCAGGGTTATGGTTAGGTTTAGTGTATGGGTTAGTGTTAGGTACGGGTTAGGGTTAGGTTTAGTGTTAAGGAAGGGGTACAGTTTAGGGTACAGGATAGGGAACAACAAAGGGTTAGGGTTAGGGTACGTGTTAGGGTACAGTTTAGTGTTAGTGTACGGGTTAGGATTAGGGTACGGTTTAGGGTAAGGTTTAGGGTTAGGGTTAGGGGACGGGTATGGTTTGGGGTACAGTTTAGGGTATGACCACGGGTTAGGAGTAGGGTAAGTGTTAGGGTACGGTTTAGTGTTAGTGTACAGGTTAGGATTATGGTACGGGATAGTGTAAGGGTTAGGGTTAGGGAATGGGTACAGATTAGGTTGCAGGTTAGGGTATGACAACGGGTTAAGGTTAGGGTATGTGTTAGTGTATGGGTTAGGATTAGGGTACGGGTTAGGTTATGGGTTAGTGTTAGGGGATGGGTTAGGATTAGGATACGGGTTATGGTACGGTTTAGGGAAAGGGTTAGGATACGGGGTAGGGTTAGGATAAAGTTTAGTGTATGGCTATGTGTTACTGTTAGGGTACATGTTAGCGTACGGGTTAGTGTTCGTGTACAGCTTAGGGTAAGGGTTAGGGTTAGGGAACGGGTACGGTCTCAGGTACAGGTTAGGGTACGGTAGCAGGATAGGGTTAGGGTACGTGTTAGGATGAGACTTCTTTGTAGTGCAGATTTGAATTTCCCGCTTGCTTGGTTGGCCAAAAAGTGTGTATGCATTTTATCCTGAATATACTCAGGAAAAAACGTATACGCCCTTTTTGGCCAAGTGCATCGCTGCCAAACGATGTGCCAAACAGGAGGTTACAAGCACTGACTCTCCAAGTGGGGAGATTGTTAGTAAAGCGTCTGGAATGGTGAACCCGAGTACCAGAGGACTAATAATGAGATGCGTTTCAGAAACCTTGCCCGATCACACTGTGGACCATCCTCTGGGTTTCCCACGCATGTTTTAGCTGTAGGAAGAATCCCTTAAACCTGGAGGGTTGGGACCCATGGAATGGGTAGCACGCAGTACTACTTCAAAGGGTCTGCATTTGCTCACTGAACCTCACCAACCCTCACAGCCCCAAGTGTCCAGCCTTATGCCTCACTCAGCTGTGGGTGTAGATGTGGTAAATCCAGGTTTCATCACAAGCCTGAACGAGTTATTTAAGAATTTCTCTCTCTTTCACTGTCTTTGTGTTTTGATTTTGAAATTTATTTTTATAATGGGATTTAGCTGATTTGCACTGCTGTGTTTATGCCGCTCGATGCACACTTGATTCTCTTACGGAGACATATAAATACATAGGTTTTAAGATTCTTACTACTCAGATATATTCCTCTGCGGTGAATAGGGGGTGTTGAGTCCACTTCGTTGAACAAGGAGTATATCTTGTCTATTACTGGCTTATGGAACGGTATCTGTGCTCATTTCAATCTCTGGATTTATGCAGCACCCCAACTCACCTTTCCCCTTAAGCAAGCATAAGTTGGTTTTCTAAATGTGAGACTCTGTTCTGTTTTGTAATTCAGTTCATGTGTAGCCAAGTTTACATTCCCTCTATAAGTGTTATCTTATGACTAGTTTCTTTTTCTGTGTGACTTATTTCACTCAGAATCATCGAACCTAAATCCACTCATTATGCTGCTACAGGCCTGATGACATAGATTTCATTGCGGAGTGATATTCCATTGTATGTAAGTACCACAACTTCTTTATCCATTTTTCTCTTTCTGGGATATTTAAGTTGTTCTGTTGTCGAGGTTCTTGTAAACACAGCAGCCCTAAACTTTGGGGTGGCTGTGTCTTTTTGATTTTAATTTCCCTAAGCTATAGGACCATAAGTGGAAGTGCCCGAGTCTCTGTAGCTTTGTTTTTCAGATGTTTCAGGAAACACCATACACTTCTCCAGAGTGGCTGTTGGCCATTTACATCCCGCCCATCAGCATAACAAGGCTCCCAGTTCTCCATGGCCTGTCCTGCCTTTCTGGATTTTACACATTTTTCAGATGGCCCATTTGACCGGTGGGAAGTGAGACTTCATTGTAGTGCGGATTTCCATTGCACGCTTCCTTGGTTGGCAAAAATGGCCATATGCGTTTTTTCCTGGATATATTCAGGAAAAAACGCATATGCATTTTTTGGCCAAGTGCATCATTGTCGAAGTTCTGCCGCTTTTCATATGCTTTAAATGCAATTCCAATCTACCTCCTGAAATCTGTTTCCTGCAATTGTGCCTTGCTTTCAAGTCCTCTTCGCAGCCTTACCTCAATATATTTTTGGACGATAGTTGTCCTTTATAACTCTGCAAGTTTGTGAATTGCAGTGACCCTGAGCTCCTTTTTCCAACTCGCTTTTTTGTGAGCTGGACGCAAAACGGCAGGATTGCTTCAAGCCCTAATCTGGTTCCAGCGTGGCACACTGAGCCTTTGGTTAATTCTTCTTCTTGGTGGGAAATTAGAGTGAAATGTGCCCGTCCAAACAACTACAGCTAGTCTCTCATTGGTTCTCCCTATTCCCGTTCATCCTCCACAGAAATTGCAGAGTGTGCCAAACAGGAGGTTACAAGCACTGACTCTCCAAGTGGGGAGATTGTTACTAAAGCGTCTGGAATGGCGAACCCGAGTACCAGAGGACGAATAATGAGATGCATTTTAGAAACCTTGCCCGATCACACTGTGGACCATGCTCTGGGTTTCCCACGCATGTTTTAGCTGTAGGAAGAATCCCTTAAACCTGGAGGGTTGGGACCCATGGAATGGGTAGCACCTAGTACTACTTCAAAGGGTCTGCATTTGCTCACTGAACCTCACCAATTCTCTCAGCCCCAAGTGTCCAGCCTTATGTCTCACCCAGCTGTGGGTGTAGATGTGGTAAATCCAGGTTTCATCACAAGCCTGAACGAATTATTTAAGAATTTCTCTCTCTTTCACTGTCTTTCTGTTTTGTTTTTGAAGTTTATTTTTATAATGGGGTTGAGCTAATTTTCACTGCTGTGTTTATGCGTCTGTACACACACTTGATTCTCTTACGGAGACATATAAATACATAGATTTTAAGATTCTTACTAGTCAGATATATTCCTCTGCGGTGAATAGGGGGTGTTGAGTCCACTTCGCTGAGCAAGGAGTAGGTCTTGTCTATTACATATTTGGCTTATGGAATGGTATCTGTGCTCATTTCAATCTCTGGATTTATGCAGCACCCCAACTCACCTTTCCCCTTAAGCAAACATGTTTGTTTTCTAAATGTGAGACTCTGTTCTGTTTTGTAATTCAGTTCATGTGTAGCCAAGTTTACATTCCCTCTATAAGTGATATCTTATGATAAGTTTCTTTATCTGTGTGACTTATTTCCTTAGAATCATCGTACCTAAATCCACTCATTATGCTCCTACGGGCCTGATGATATTGATTTCATTGCTGAGTGATATTCCATTGTACATAAGTACCACAACTTCTTTATCCATTTTCCTCTTTCTGGGATATTTAAATTGTACCGTAGTCGAGGTTCTTGTAAACACAGCAGCCCTAAACTTTGGGGTGGCTGTGTCTTGTTGATTTTAATTTTCCTAAGCTATAGGACCATAAGTGGAAGCAACCTAGGCTCTGTAGCTTTGTTTTTTAGAGGTTTCAGGAAACACCATACACTTCTCCAGAGTGGCTGTTGGCCATTTACATCCCGCCCATCAGCATAACAAGGCTCCCAGTTCTCCATGGCCTGTCCTGCCTTTCTGGTTTTTACACTTTTTTTCAGATGGCCCTTTTGACCGGTGGGAAGTGAGACTTCATTGTAGTGCAGGTCTCCGTTGCAGGCTTCCTTATTTGGACAAAAAGAGCGTATGCGTTTTTTCCTGCATGTATTCAGGAAAAAAACGCATACGCCCTTTTTGGCCAAGTGCATCATTGTCAAAGTTCTGCCGCTTTTCATATGCTTTAAATGCAGTTTCCATCTACCTCCTGAAATATATTTCCTGCAATGTGCCATGCTTTCAAGTCCTCTTCGCAGCCTTACCTCAATATATTTTTGGACGATAGCTGTCATTTATAACTCTGCAGGTTTATGAATTACAGTGCCCCTGAGCTGCTTTCTTCAACTCGCTTTCTTGTGGGCTGGCCGCAGAACTGCAGGATTGCTTCAGGCCCTAATCTTGTTTCATCACGGCACGCTGAGCCTTTTGTTAATTCCTCTTCCTGGTGGCAAATGAGAGTGAAATGTGACCGTCCAAACACCTACAGCTAGTCTCTCATTGGTTCTCCCTATTCCCGTTCAACCTCCGCAGAAATTGCTAACTGTGCCAAACAGGAGTTTTAAGGCACTGACTCTCCACGTGGGGAGATGTTTAGTAAAGCGTCTGGAATGGCGAACCCGTGTCCCAGGGGACAAAAAATGAGATGGGTTTTAGAAACGTTGCCCGATCACATGGTGTACAATCCTCTGGGTTTCCCATGCATGTTTTAGCAGTAGGAAGAATCCCTTAAACCAGGAGAGTTGGGACCCAGGGAATGGGTAGCATACAGTATTACTTCAAAGGGTCTGCATTTGCTCACCGAACCTCACCAATCCTCTCAGCCCCAAATGTCCTGCCTTATGTCTCACCCAGCTGTGGGTGTAGATGTGGTAAATCCAAGTTTCATCACAAGCCCTGAACGAATTATTTAAGAACTTTCTCTCCTTCACTGTCTTTGTTTTTGAAATTTATTTTAATAATGGGGTTTAGTTGATTTTTCACGGCTGTGTATACTGCTCTACACACACTTGATTCTCTTACAGAGACATATAGATACATATGTTTTAATATTCTTATTGTCAGATATATTCCTCTGCGGTGAATAGGTGGTGTTGAGTCTAATTCGTTGAGCAAGGAGTATATCTTGTCTATTATATATTTGGCTTATGGAACAGTATCTGTGCTAATTTCAGTCTCTGGTTTTACGCAGCACCTCAACTCACCATTCCCCTTAAGAAAGCATAAGGTTGTTTTCTAAATGTGAGACTCTGTTCTGTTTTGTAATTCAGTTCATGTGTAGCCAAGTTTACATTCCCTCTATAAGTGATATCTTATGATAAGTTTCTATTTCTGGGTGACTTATTTCCTTTGAATCATCGTACCTAAATCCATTCATTATGCTTGTATGGGCCTGACGACATTGATTTCATTGTTGAGTGATACTCCATTGTACGTAAGTACGAAAACTTCTTTATCCATTTCTCTCTTTCAAGGATATTTAATTTGTACCGTAGTCGAGGCTCTTGTAAACAGAGCAGCCCTAAACTTTGCGGTGGTTGTTTCTTGTTATTTTAATTTTCCTGAGCTATAGTGCTATAAGTGGGTTTAGGGTTAGGGTTAAGGTTAGGATTAGGGAACGGGTATGGTTTAGGATGCGACAATGGTTTAGGGTGAGCGAAAGTGTTAGGGTACAGGTCAGTGTTAGTGTACCGTTTAGGATTAGGGTAAGTGTTAGGGTAATGCTTCGGGTTAGGGTTACGGTTAGGGAACGGGGACGGTTTAGGGTACAGGTTAGGGTACGACAACGGTACAGGGATAGCGTACATGTAAGGGTAAGATTTAGTGTTAGCGTATGGGTTAGGATTAGGGGACGGGTGAGGGTAAGGCTTCAGGTAAGGGTTAGGGTTAGGGTTAGGGGAGAGGGACAGTTTAGGGTACAGGTTAGGGTGCGACAATGGTTTAGGATGAGCGGACGTGTTAGGATATGGGTTAGTGTTAGCGTATGGGCTAGGATTAGGTGACGGGTTACAGTAAGGCTTCGGGTAAGGGTTAGGGTTAGGGTTAAGGGACGGGGACGGTATAGGGTACAGGTTAGGGTACGACAACGGTTTAGGGTGAGCATACGTGTGAGGGCACGGGTTAGTGTTAGCGTACAGGTTAGGATTAGGACAGGGGTTAGGGTAAGGCTTCGGGTAAGGGTTAGGGTTAGGGGACGATTTAGGGTACAGGTTATGGTACGACAATGGTATAGTGTGAGCGTAAGTGTGAGGGCACGGGTTAGTGTCAGCGTACGGGTTAGGATTAGGGGACGCGTTAGGGTAAGGCTTCAGGTAAGGGATAGGGTTAGGGTTAGGGTTAGGGGACAGGGACGGTTTAGGGTCCAGGTGAGGGTACAACAACGCTTTAGGGGGAGCGTAGGTGTGAGGGCACGGGTTAGTGTTAGCGTACGGGTTAAGATTAGGGGACGGGTTAGGGGAAGGGTTAGGGTTAGGGTTCGGGCTAGGGTTAGGGTTAGGGGACGGTTTAGGGTCCAGGGGAGGGTACAGCAACGCTTTAGGGGGAGTGTATGTGTGAGGGCGCGGGTTAGTGTTAGCGTACGGGTTAGGATTAGGGGACGGGTGAGGCTCAGACTTCGGGGAAGGCTTAGGGTTCGGGCTAGGATTAGAGTTAGGGGACGGGGATGGTTTAGGGTCCAGGGGAGGGTACGGCAATGCTTTAGGGGGAGCGTACGTGTGAGGGCGTGGGATAGTGTTAGCGTACGTGTTCGGATTATGGGACGGGTGACGGTCAGGCTTCGGGGAAGAGTTAGGGTTAGGGTTCGGTCTAGGGTTAGGGTTAGGGGACGGGGACGGTTTAGGGTCCAGTGGAGGGTACGACAGCGCTTTAGGGGGAGCGTACGTGTGAGGGCGCGGGTTAGTGTTAGCGTACGGGTTAGGATTAGGGGACGGGTGAGGGTCAGGCTTCGGGGAAGGGTTAGGGTTAGGGTTCGGGCTAGGGTTAGTGTTAGGGAAAGGGGACGGTTTAGGGTCCAGGGGAGGGTACGACAACGCTTTAGGGGGAGCGTATGTGTGAGGGCGCGGGTTAGTGTTAGCGTACGGGTTAGGATTAGGGGACGGGTGAGGGTCAGGCTTTGGGGAAGGGTTAGGGTTAGGGTTCGGGCTAGGGTTAGGGTTAGGGGACGGGGATGGTTTAGGGTCCAGGGAGGGTACGACAACGCTTTACGGGGAGCGTACGTGTGAGGGCGCAGGTTAGTGTTAGCGTACGGGTTAGGATTAGGGCACGGGTGAGGGTCTGGGTTCGGGGAAGGGTTAGGGTTAGGTTTCTGGCTAGGGTTAGGGTTAGGGGACGGGGACGGTTTAGGGTCCAGGGGAGGGTACGACAACGCTTTAGGGGGAGCGTACGTGTGAGGTCGCGGGTTAGTGTTAGCGTACGGGTTAGGATTAGGGGACGGGTGAGGGTCAGGCTTCGGGGAAGGGTTAGGGTTAGGGTTCGGGCTAGGGTTAGGGTTAGGGGACGGGGACGGTTTAGGTTCCAGCGGAGGGTACGACAACGCTTTAGGGGGAGCGTACGTGTGAGGGCGCAGGTTCGTGTTAGCGTACGGGTTAGGATTAGGGGACGGGTGAGGGTCTGGCTTCGGGGAAGGGTTAGGGTTAGGTTTCGGGCTAGGGTTAGGGTTAGGGGACGGGGACGGTTTAGGGTCCAGGGGAGGGTACGACAACGCTTTAGGGGGAGCGTACGTGTGAGGGCGCTGGTTAGTGTTAGCGTACGGGTTAGGATTAGGGGACGGGTGAGGGTCAGGCTTCGGGGAAGGGTTAGGGTTAGGGTTCGGGCTAGGGTTAGGGTTAGGGGACGGGGACGGTTTAGGGTCCAGCGGACGGTACGACAACGCTTTAGGGGGAGTGTACGTGTGAGGGCGGGGGTTAGTGTTACCGTACGGGTTAGGATTAGGGGACGGGTGAGGGTCAGGATTTGGGGAAGGGTTAGGGTTAGCGTTTGGGCTAGGGTAAGGGTTAGGGGACGGGGACGGTTTAGGGTCCAGGGGAGGGTACGACAACGCTTTAGGGGGAGCGTACGTGTGAGGGCGCGGGTTAGTGTTAGCGTACGGGTTAGGATTAGGGGACGGGTGAGTGTCAGGCTTCTGGGAAGGGTTAGGGTTAGGGTTCGGGCTAGGGTTAGGGTTAGGGGACGGGGACGGTTTAGGGTACAGGGGAGGGTACGACAACGCTTTAGGGGGAGTGTACGTGTGAGGGCGCAGGTTAGTGTTAGCGTATGGGTTAGGATTAGGGGACGGGTGAGGGTCTGGCTTCGGGGAAGGGTTAGGGTTAGGTTTAGGGCTAGGGTTAGGGTTAGGGGACGGGGACGGTTTAGGGTCCAGGGGAGGGTACGACAACGCTTTAGGGGGAGCGTACGTGTGAGGGCGTAGGTTAGTGTTAGTGTACGGGTTAGGATTAGGGGACGGGTGAGGGTCAGCCTTCGGGGAAGGGTTAGGGTTAGGGTTCGGGCTAGGGTTAGGGTTAGGGGACGGGGACGGTTTAGGGTCAGGGGAGGGTACGACAACGCTTTAGGGGGAGCGTACGTGTGAGAGCGCGGGTTAGTGTTAGCGTACGGGTTAGGATTAGGGGACGGGTGAGGGTCAGGCTTCTGGGAAGGGTTAGGTTTAGGGTTCGGGCTAGGGTTAGGGTTAGGGGACGGGGACGGTTTAGGGTCCAGGGGAGGGTACGACAACGCTTTAGGGGGAGCGTACGCGTGAGGGCGCGGGTTAGTGTTAGTGTACGGGTTAGGATTAGGGGACGGGTGAGGGTTAGGCTTCAGGGAAGGGTTAGGGTTAGGGTTCGGGCTAGGGTTAGGGTTAGGGGACGGGGACGGTTTAGGGTCCAGGGGAGGGTATGACAACGCTTTAGGGGGAGAGTACGTTAGAGGGCACGGGTTAGTGTTAGCGTACGTGTTAGGATTAGGGTACGGGTGAGGGTCAGGCTTCGGGGAAGGGTTAGGGTTAGCGTTCGGGCTAGGGTTAGGGTTAGGGGACGGGGACGGTTTAGGGTCCAGTGGAGGGTACGACAACGCTTTAGGGGGAGTGTACGTGTGAGGGCGCGAGTTAGTGTTAGCGTACGGGTTAGGATTAGGGGACGGGTGAGGGTCAGGCTTCGGGGAAGGGTTAGGGTTAGGGTTCGGGCTAGGGTTAGGGTTAGGGGACAGGGACGGTTTAGGGTCCAGGGGAGGGTACGACAACGCTTTAGGGGGAGTGTACGTGTGAGGGCGCGGGTTAGTGTTAGCGTACGGGTTAGGATTAGGGGACGGGTGAGGGTCAGGCTTCGGGGAAGGGTTAGGGTTAGGGTTCGGGCTAGGGTTAGGGTTAGGGGACGGGGACGGTTTAGGGTCCAGGGGAGGGTACGACAATGCTTTAGGGGGAGCGTACGTGTGAGGGCACGGGTTAGTGTTAGCGTACGGGTTAGGATTAGGGGACGGGTGAGGGTCTGGCTTCGGGGAAGGGTTAGGGTTAGGTTTCAGGCTAGGGTTAGGGTTAGGGGACGGGGACGGTTTAGGGTCCAGGGAAGGGTACGACAACGCTTTACGGGGAGCGTACGTGTGAGGGCGCGGGTTAGTGTTAGCGTACGGGTTAGGATTAGGGGACGGGTGAGGGTCAGGCTTCGGGGAAGGGTTAGGGTTAGGGTTCGGGCTAGGGTTAGGGTTAGGGGACGGGGACGGTTTAGGGTCCAGGGGAGGGTACGACAACGCTTTAGGGGGAGTTTACGTGTGAGGGCGCGGGTTAGTGTTAGCGTACGGGTTAGGATTAGGGGACGGGTGAGGGTCAGGCTTTGGGGAAGGTTTAGGGTTAGGGTTCGGGCTAGGTTTAGGGTTAGGCGACGGGGACGGTTTAGGGTCCAGGGGAGGGTACGACAACGCTTTAGGGGGAGAGTACGTTAGTGGGCGCGGGTTAGTTTTAGCGTACGTGTTACGATTAGGGGACGGGTGAGGGTCAGTCTTCGGGGAAGGGTTAGGGTTAGGGTTCGGGCTAGGGTTATGGTTAGGGGACGGGGACGGTTTAGGGTCCAGGGGAGAGTACGACAACGCTTTAGGGGGAGTGTACGTGTGAGGGCGCGGGTTAGTGTTAGCGTACGGGTTAGGATTAGGGGACGGGTGAGGGTCAGGCTTCGGGGAAGGGTTAGGGTTAGGGTTCGGGCTAGGGTTAGGGTTAGGGGACGGGGACGGTTTAGGGTCCAGGGGAGGGTACGACAACGCTTTAGGGGGAGCGTACGTGTGAGGGCGCGGGTTAGTGTTAGCGACGGGTTAGGATTAGGGGACGGGTGAGGGTCAGGCTTCGGGGAAGGGTTAGGGTTAGGGTTCGGGCTAGGGTTAGGGTTAGGGGACGGGGACGGTTTAGGGTCCAGGGGAGGGTACGACAACGCTTTAGGGGGAGCGTACGTGTGAGGGCGTGGGTTAGTGTTAGCGTACGGCTTAGGATTAAGGGACGGGTGAGGGTCAGGCTTCGGGGAAGTGTTAGGGTTAGGGTTAGGGCTAGGGTTAGGGTTATTGGACGGGGACGGTTTAGGGTCCCGGGGAATGTACGACAACGCTTTAGGGGGAGCGTACGTGTGAGGGCGCAGGTTAGTGTTAGCGTACAGGTTAAGATTAGGGGACGCGTGACGGTCAGGCTTCGGAGAAGGGTTAGGGTTCAGGCTAGGGTTAGGGTTAGGGGACGGGGACGGTTTAGGGTCCAGTGGAGGGTACGACAGCGCTTTAGGTGGAGCGTACGTGTGAGGGCGCGGATTAGTGTTAGCGTACGGGTTAGGATTAGGGGACGGTTGAGGGTCAGGCTTCGGGGAAGGGTTAGAGTTAGGGTTCGGGCTAGGGTTAGGGTTAGGGGACGGGGACGGTTTAGGGTCCAGGGGAGGGTACGACAACGCTTTAGGGGGAGCGTACGTGTGAGGGCGCGGGTTAGTGTTAGCGTACGGGTTAGGATTAGGGGACGGGTGAGGGTCTGGCTTCGGGGAAGGGTTAGGGTTAGGTTTCGGGCTAGGGTTAGGGTTAGGGGACGGGGACAGTTTAGGGTCCAGGGGAGGATACGACAACGCTTTAGGGGGAGCGTACGTGTGAGGGCGTGGGTTAGTGTTAGCGTACGGGTTGGGATTAGGGGACGGGTGAGGGTCAGGCTTCGGGGAAGGGTTAGGGTTAGGGTTCGAGCTAGGGTTAGGGTTAGGGGATGGGGACGCTTTAGGGTCCAGCGGAGGGTACGACAACGCTTTAGGGGGAGTGTACGTGTGAGGGCGCGGGTTAGTGTTACCGTACGGGTTAGGATTAGGGGACGGGTGAGGGTCAGGCTTTGGGGAAGGGTTAGGGTTAGGGTTCGGGCTACGGTTAGTGTTAGGGGACGGGGACGGCTTAGGGTCCAGGCGAGGGTACAACAACGCTTTAGGGGGAGAGTACTTTAGAGGGCACAGGTTAGTGTTAGGGTACGTGTTAGGATTAGGGGACGGGTGAGGGTCAGGCTTCTGGGAAGGGTTAGGGTTAGGGTTCGGGCTAGGGTTAGGGTTAGGGGACGGGGACGCTTTAGGGTCCAGGGGAGGGTACGACAACGCTTTAGGGGGAGCGTACGTGTGAGGGCGTAGGTTAGTGTTAGCGTACGGGTTAGGATTAGGGGACGGGTGAGGGTCAGGCTTCGGGGAAGGGTTAGGGTTACGGTTCGGACTAGGGTTAGGGTTAGGGGACGGGGACGGTTTACGGTCCAGGGGAGGGTATGACAACGCTTTAGGGGGAGCGTACGTGTGAGGGCTCGGGTTAGTGTTAGCGTACGGGTTAGGATTAGGGGACGGGTGAGTGTCAG